>NC_028450.1:11401792-11483876 GCF_000263155.2 Setaria italica | reverse complement strand
GCGAGGAGGAGGAGGTGTAGGCCCACTTTCGGAAAACTGGGTTGCAGGCCAAACTTTTGCAGATACTACAATGGGCGAGGCTGATGAAGATGAGTTTGCAAAAAATAGCCCTACTGATGACCTTGGTCAGGTGATACGAGATGCATACAGAGATTGCGAAACTGAGAAGGAAGCAGCAAAGTTGCAGCGCATGATAAATGATCACAAAAAATTATTGTACCCAGGTTACCAGCAGGGCCATAAAAAACTAGGTACGACACTAGAATTTGTGCAATGGAAGGCAAAAAATGGTGTGTCCGATAAGGCATTTCAGGGGATGTTGAACATTGTTAAGAAGATTCTCCCCGAGAATAATGAATTACCGTCCACAACATATGAAGCTAAACAGATTATTTGCCCTCTCGGATTGGATGTTCAGAAGATACACGCATGCCCTAATGACTGTATCCGCTATCGTGGTGATGAATACGAGAAATTGGATGCTTGTCCTGTCTGCGAAGCCCTGCGGTACAAGATCAGGCGAGATGATCCTGGTGATGTCGAGGGGCAGTCTCCCAAGAAGAGAGTTCCCGTGAAGGTGATGTGGTATTTCCCTATAATACCACGCTTGAAGCGCTTGTTCAGGAACAAGGCGAATGCTAAGTTGATGCGATGGCACAAAGAAGACCGTAAGGAAGATGAGATGCTGAGACACCCCAAAGATGGGGCACAATGGAGATCAATTGATAGAACATTCCCGAACTTTGAAAGTGAAGCAAGGAACATAAGGTTTGGTTTAAGTACTGATGGATCCAATCCATTCGGTGAGTTGAGTAGTGGCCATAGTACTTGGCCTGTGACCCTTTGTATGTTCAACCTTCCTCCTTGGCTGTGCATAAAGCGGAAGTTCATTATGATGCCGGCGCTTATCCAAGGCCCAAAACAACCCGGCAACGACATTGACGTGTACCTAAGGCTGTTGGTTGATGACCTTTTACAGCTCTGGAAGGAAGAAGATGTACGTGTGTGGGATGAGGATAGACAAGAGATCTTTAATCTACGAGTATTGTTGTTCGTAACCATCAATGATTGGCCTGCATTGAGTAACCTTTCAGGACAGACAAATAAGGGATATCGAGCATGCACCCACTGTTTAGATGACACAGACAGCATGTACTTGAAGTATTGTAAGAAGGTCGTCTATATGCGTCATCGTCGATTTCTCCCTGCTCACCACCAGCTGAGAAAGAGCAGGATGCATTTCAAAGGGGCGCCAGACCATCGTAAAAAACCTGCACACCGTAATGGAAAGCGTGTCTTCGAGATGATGAAGGATGTAAATGTAGTCTTTGGAAAGGGACTTGGTAGCCAACCTGTTCCGAACGACGATAACGGACATGCACCCATGTGGAAGAAAAAGTCAATATTTTGGGAGCTACCTTATTGGGAAATCCTAGAGGTTCGCAACGCAATAGACGTGATGCACCTGATGAAGAATCTTTGTGTGAACGTGCTAGGCTTCATGGGTGTTTATGGAACCTCAAAAGATACATTGGAAGCACGACAGGACCTGAAAGCCATGGGGCAACGAGATGACCTACATCCGGAAAAGAGAGATAATGGATAGCACTACTTACGTCCTGCCAGTTACACTCTCAGCAAGGAAGAGAAGGATAGCATGTTTGAATGGTTGAATAGTATGAAGGTCCCGTCTGGGAACTCCTCGAATATAAAGGGAATAATAAATATGAAACAAAAGAAGTTTACAAATCTCAAGGCTCATGACTGCCACATGTTGATGACCCAGTTGCTTCCGGTTGCACTGAGGGGTGTTCTACAAGAAAATTTCCGGTTGCCGCTCGTAAAGCTATGCGCGTTTCTCAATGTGATTTCGCAGAAGGCAGTCGATCCATCCAAGCTATCAAAGCTATAGAATGATGTGGTGCAATGTCTTGTCAGTTTTGAGTTGTTATTTCCACCATCCTTCTTCAATATTATGACGCACTTACTAGTTTACCTAGTAAAAGAGATTGGTATTCTCGGACCTGTATACCTGCACAATATGTGGCCTTTCGAGAGGTTCATGGTAGTCCTAAAAAACTATGTTCTTAATCGTGCCCGTCCAGAAGGAAGCATCGCCAAGGGATATGGAACAGAGGAGGTGATCGAGTTTTGTGTTGATTTTATTGATTCAATTGACTCGATTGGGGTTCCAACTTCACGCCACGAGGGGAGGCTCCGAGGAATGGGCACCCTTGGAAGGAAATCAAGTTTGAGCAATGATACTGATTTGTTCGACAAGGCACACTACACTGTTCTACAACAGTCATCCTTTGTGTCTCCATATATCGAGCAGCACAGGCAGATGGTAGCTTCCAAAAACCAGACCAAATCCGATGCTTGGCTTACCCGTCATCACATGGAAACTTTTCCCTCCTGGTTGCGCCAACAACTTATGGGTAACTCTGAGATTCACCCACAACTTGCCTGGTTAGCCAGGGGACCTGCTAGCACAATCGTCAAATTCCAAGGCTATGAGATAAATGGTTACACATTTTACACGAGAGCCCAGGACCATAAAAGCACGAACCAAAATAGTGGTGTCCGCATAGATGCCATGGACAGAAATAATAGCAAGGAGTCGTATTATGGTTTCATACAGGAGATATGGGAACTTGAATACGGACCGCTATACATCCATCTATTTCTTTGCAATTGGGTGAAGCTAACTGCCGTAACCAAAATCAGTACGGAATGACAATAGTAGATCTGAGCAAGACTGGATACAGTGATGACCCATTCGTACTTGCCAATGATGTGCATCAGGTGTTCTATGTGAAGGACATGTGTAGCAAACCCAAGAGGAATCCAGAAGAGACATGGGAGCCAAAGTGCCACATAGTTTTTCCAGGTAAAAGAAAAATCATGGGAGTCGAGGATAAAACAGACCAATCAGATGATTATGATTAGTTTGATGGCATGCCTCCATTCGCCGTTGAAGTTGATCCAAGCATCCTGCTATCCAAAGAAGAGGCTCCGTACTTACACCGCGATCATGATAAAGGAACTTTCGTGAAGAAGAAATTTTACAACGTTGTATTGTAATGCATTAAATGTACATGACCTTTGTGTATTAATTGATACAATTTTTAATTTACCCTATGCGTTAAATGCAGTGAAAAGATAAAATAAAATCCATTTCCAAAAAACAGGCGGGAGAAGAAAACTAGGAAAAAGACCTTTTGTCTCGGGTGCCAACAGCAACCGGGACAAAAGGCCCCCTTTTACCCCAGCTACAAACAGCAACCGGGATAAAAGGGTACTTTTCGTCTCCCGCCCAGACGTACCCTTTTATCCCGGTTGCCAACTGCAACCGGGATAAAAGGCCTCCCTTTTATCCCGGTTGGTGGTGGCACCCGGGATAAAAGGGTAGCCTCCTAGCCCCACCTGGCGGATGCACCCTTTTGTCCCGGGTCACGGTTGGCGACGGGACCCGGGACAAAAGGCCCTTTAGTCCCAGGTGCTATTATGAACCGGGATAAAAGGGGGGGCTAAAAGGCACTGTACTCCCTTCTACCCCCACGCCAGTTACACTTAGCAAAATTTTCGCCAAGTCCCGCGCGTTCTGCTCCGTTGCCGCCCGTCCGCCTCCCTGGCCGGCTGCTGCCGTCGTCGTCCCCCATTGCCCCGGCTGTCGTTGTCCCGCCGCCAACCGCGCCCAGACATCCTCCTCCTCCATCGCCCCGGCCGGCCCGCCTCGATCCTCCTCGTCCGTCGCGCCCGGCCCCTACCTCATCGCCTTCGGCCACCAGAGCTTCATCGCAGGCCTCGTCGCTGCCTCCATCCTCGTCGCCGCCTCGTCGCCCCTCGTCGACGCTCGTCGCCACCTCGTCATCGTCCCGCCTACGCCGTCCCGCCGTCCCGCGCGCCTTGGCTCCGTCGTCGTCGCCTCGGTCGCCGTCCTCGCCGCACCGGCCGCCGCCGTCCCGCCGCCCCGGCCGCCGCCGTCCCGCCGACCCGGCCACCTCGTCGCCCCGGCCACCGTCGACGACCGCGCGCGAGAGGTCCGCCGCGCCGGCCAGCACTGGCGCCGGGAGGGCTTTTTTTTTAAGTTAGAAAATTAAGTTATATTTTTAAGTTAGATTTTTAAGTTAGATTGTTAAGTTAGATTTTTAAGTTAGATTTTTAAGTTAGATTGTTAAGTTATATTTTTAAGTTAGATGTTTAAGTTAGATTTTTAAGTTAGATTTTTTTAAGTTAGATTTTTGTATATGTGTCCCCTCCGCCGTCCCGCCGCCGTGACCGCCGCCGTCACAACCTAGTAGGCACCGCCCGTGGTTCCGGGGAACTGTCCCCGCCTCCGCCGTACCACCGCCCTGACCGCCGCCGTCACAACCTAGGTACCGCTCGTGGTTCCGGGGAACCGTACCCACCTACGCCGTACCGCCGCCCTGACCGCTGCCCTGACTGCCGCCGTCACAACCTAGGCACCGCATGTGGTTATTGCTAGAAATTTGTAAAAATTCATGTTATTGCTAGAAATTCGTAAAAAATCATGTTATTGCTAGAAATTCGTAAAAATTCATGTTATTGCTAGAAATTCATCACAAAGTACTACTAATTTGTAGAAATTTGTATAAATATTCCGGACTTTGTAGGATTCCTGTTATTTTATGATGTCATTATATACATATAAGTAAGGCGATTTCTATGACTGTCATGTATGATTCCATGTATGTTTCAATCAATAGTTGAAATGGCAGACGATGAGACCGCAAGGTATATCATGGAGCAGATAATCGCTGGTGATGGTAGTGGCGACAACGTTCCACTATCATACACGGATGAAGAGGGCACCCAGGCGGACATGTTCCTCAACATGTCCGCCGATGGGAATGAAGAGCAACAGCTGCAGCAACACCTTGCCGTGGCGGAAGGTTCCGGCGAGGTATATATAACGATTCTTGTATTGTTTGACGCCACCGTTACTACTACGTACTAATTAACGAATCTTGAACTGTTAGCCCTCTGGATCGATGCAAGAGCAGAAGACCCGAGGTCGTACAAAGGTGATGGAAGGGAGGCTTGTCATCACAAAAGTGACAGAAGAGGGCAGGCTGGTTGCTCCCGAGAAAGTAGCAAAGAAGTATGTGAGTCAGATCGGGGCAATCGTCCGGGATAACGTGCCTATCAGCATCAGAGAATGGAAGGGCAGAAGCACTAATCCGTATGCCCTCCCGGAGACAGAAAAGAATATGCTGTGGGAATACGTGAAGAGACATTTCACATTCCCCGAAGGATATATTGAGAAGGATGTCAAAGCGTGGACGCTTAAGAAGATGGCTACACAATTCCAGACATTCAAGAAGATGCTGGATACCCACTACATTAAGAAGGGCCAAACTCCAGACTTCAACGCGTGGCCAAAGTTGAGGGACCACTGGGATGCATTTGTTGAATATAAGAGGAGTGAAGACGGTGTGAAAAAGATCATGACCAACACAACAAATGCTAGTCAGAAGGGCTACCACCATCGTCTGGGGCGAGGTGGGTATGGCTCAGCAATTCCCAAGTGGAGGAAGATGGAACAAGATCTGATCGAACGGGGAATCGTACCTGCAACTATTGAATGGCCCAAACGATCAAAAAATTGGTACTACGCTCATGGAGGCTCCCTGAGCCAAGAGGATGGGACGTTGATTTTTAATGACACAATACGTGAGAAGGCCGAACATCTTGTGAAGAACATTGAAGATTCTAAGGCTAGGAGGTTGAAGGTGGACAGAGAAAATGATGAGCTCACATTGGCCCTCGGTAATCCGGAGCACCCAGGACGTTGCCGAGGGTTCGGGGTGGTTCCGTGGAAGTTTCCTTTCCAAGGCAACAGCGCCTTGTACAGAAGCCAGAAGCGAAGAAAGGAACAGATCGAGGAGAGCTGGCGGCAGATGCTAGAATCTAAAGTGCAGGCACAAGAACAAAGAATGATGGATGAAATCAATCGGCGGGTGGCCCACGCAGTTGTGGAGTTGGCCCAATCTGGAGCATTGCTGAATTCTAACACCGCCAGCCCTTCTCAATGCCTCTTGAGCAGTTGTGCTTCTACAGGGGTCCCCGATGCGCAGACGCCCAGGTTACCCGTGGAGGAGCAACGGTACCCCGTGGATGCCATCACACAACGGACCTCATGTGAGCTGCATGCACCAATCGGCAACCTCACTATTAAGGTATACTTATACATAATATTTATGCAATCTTGTCAATTGATCCAGGCCTCGAGGTCGGAGTTCAACTTGTTTACTTCTGCTATATGTACAGGTAGCGTACGGGAGTGCGTTAGCAACCCTGGCGGGGGAGAGCAGTCATGGCATGGAGATTCCACCTGGCTACGCCAGCGTCCGCGTAGGGCAAATAGTTGATAGCCAGTATGAAGGTCTAGAGCTCGACCTCCCGGGAGGCGACGGGGAAAAGACATTGGCAGATGCGCTTCATGGTATCATTCTATGGCGAAAACGCTACATCATTATTCCCGGCACGGAGCCATCTCCTCAGAGCTCAAGACCGCTCCCCGTAGATCCCCAGCAGCGACCTTCTCCTCATACCTCGAGACCGTCATCTCCTGCTCCAGGACCGTCCCTTCCATCTATATCAAGGTCTCCATCTCCACCACATCCTGGTGCTGGGAGCGATGACGACAATAACAACACCCCTCCCCGATCACCGTCGCTGGCACCGAGAGCGGCCCCCTTGAAGGAACCTGCACCACCACTAAAGAAGTCACGAGCACCGCCTCCCAAGCAAAGATAGAGAAAGAAGAAAACAAAGGAGCCTGAAGTGACTCGTAAGGAACGCTGGGAGGCAATGTCTCATGCGGAACAGTGGGCAGAAATCCAACGAGAGGCCAGTGAGTGGTTCAAGAAACAAGCCGAAGAAAAAAAAGCAAGGGAGATGGAGCCACCGCCAGTAAGTCGGTGAGATTTAAAATTTTTTATCAGGATGGAAGAAGGAGCCAAGAAAAGGATACCACTCTTATCAAACTATGAACGGGCTTTAGTAAAGGCCGATGAAAAGGATAAAAGGAAAGGAAAGTCATCTTCCAGCGGTCCTGTCCCCGACCTCAGCCATTTATCAAAAAAAGATGCTCAACGGGTAAAAGCAATGCCCTTGGATCAACAAGCAAATGTATTGAAGTTCATGGAAGAAACAGGTCTGGGACTTGATGAATGCATAGGGCAAGTTGAGACGCCAACTGCACCGCCCCCTGAGCCGAGATGGCCTTATGAGCTAGGCAAACCTCTAGTGAAGCCTTCATTGGTACGGAAGCTATCAACAAAGATGTACGCATTCCATCAATGGTACATGATGGCATCCGCCGACTCGAGGGAGATGCTCGGCCTGAAGGTAAAACCGATAGATTTTCACGGCGAAGGGGAGAAAGTGCTGTGGCTAGACTTCAAGGATATATACGAAGTGTACCATCATGATGCCCTGGACGTCTATCTGATCAGCGCTTGGGTTCTGTAAGTGTCCGTTTATCTCTACATGTAAATTTTGGCGTGCGTCACCGTACTAACTTCGTCTTCCATTTCATGTAGGATGCTAATTCAGACATGCCGCCGAGAGGCATACCTACATATAGGCTTCATGGATCCATCTGTAGTTAACCAACAACAGATACAATTAGCGCCGGAAAAAACCTTGGTGGAAGTATACAATTTCCTAGACAAACAAACATTCAAGGATTTCATACTACTTCCATACAACTTCAAGTAAGTGTGTGTATACCGTCTACTTTCGATGTCTTTTTCCTTATCTCTACATGTTAGTTAGCTCTAATATGCATGAACATTTTACGCACGTAGCTTCCACTGGATCCTTATTATAATTGAGCCTGAAAGAAGCCACGTCACTGTCTTCGATTCGTTGAGGAAAGATCCGGTGGAGTACCAAGAAATGCAAGACATGCTAGGCTTGTAATAATTCTGGACCTTTATCTCTATGCAAAAGTTTATTTCCTAAATTTTATCCCTGTTACACTATATCATTCATTATTCTAATCCGCAGCGCATGGAAATAATTCATAAGGACACACAAAGGTCCATTCAAAGAAAAACTTACATGGAACACAGACTTCCCGGTACGTATGAAGTCTGCACATTTATTATATTGTATAACACGAATATTTCATAACTTATTTTTCTCCGCACTGAAGTGCTTAAGACAGGAACCCGGGAATAATCTATGTGGCTACTACATCTGTGAGCACATGCACAGTTTTATGGGACCCAAGGGACTGAAGATGACGTCGCACAACTTTAAAGTACGTAAAATAAAACTATTACTAGTTAATTATTTTCTAGCTCCTTATATGTATTTGTTCGTGTAACATTCACAAATTTCCAAATTATAGATGTTAAATATTCAACAAGGACTCTTGAAGGAAGAAAGAGTAGCGGCAATATGTGAAGGTCTCATTGGATTCCTAATGGACGAGGTGGTAGATCCAAAAGGAGAATTTTATTACGATGTACGACAATTAGACACTCCGATCAGCAACACCATGACGGGAAGATTGTTGATAGATACTTTGATTTATTTGTATATATAATACGCGCTAATTATAATCGATTTGTACTAAGCTAGTTGAATTGTGTATACGAATTGTGTATAAGAATTGTGTATATATATAGTAATTGTATAATTACAAATCCCATTCGTTTAAATACTAGTTGATTTCGTTCTAAAAAAATCTCAACTACTAAAGGTTAACAAAAGGGCCGCGGTACTTCGTACGTGATGCATGCATGAAAAATTCAGGCGCCAAGCAGTGCCATGCAGGTGCCATTTAGTCCCGGTTGGAATCCAGCCGGGACTAAAGGGTAACCCTTTACTCCCGGTTGGGAAACCCAACCGGGACTAAAGGGGCACCCTTTAGTCCCGGTCGCTTTTACCCACCGGGACTAAAGGGTCTGTCCCGCGCCTGGCGTGGCAGGCCCTTTAGTCCCGGTTGGTGACACCAACCGGGACTAAAGGGGGACCTTTACTCCCGGTTAAAAGACCCCCCCTTTTGTCCCGGTTGGTTTATCCCGGATGGATTTTCGAGAGATATGCAACCTACCAACCGGGACTAAAGGCCAATTCTCTACCAGTGTACAAACAGTGCGTCGTGCATGCAACTTTAAGACTCCATAGCTATATGTATCCAAGTAAAATTGGTCACCTTGGCACGCTCAGGCTAGCCTAAAAAGTTTAAACATGTCATGAAAGCACACTTGAGCATCATGGTTGGCATTTATGAAAGCACCTTTAGGAAGGTTTTGAATAAAAAATGAGTTAATGAATTTAATTCGAATTGTTATGGTCGATTTATTACATCAACTTTTATTCAAAAGCATAATTAAGAAACTTTAACACTTGTCAAGTGTTGAATCCGAGCACAATGCAGTTTCTAATGGTGTTGCTGAATCTTGCTGGCTGTGACAGCTACTCTTGTATGTTGCCACAATACTAATTAGTGCAGTCTAGCTTTCTAGTAATCCTCATGGAACTAATAAGCATGTTGAGAATGATCTCCACTTTATTGGCAAAAGGGTTGCTATCGAAAAAGTACGAGTCATTCATGCATGTGCCCAAATCCTCAGTCATCCATCCCAATGGCGGGTTTGTTGATGACTGAAAGTGGAAACTTGAGCACTACATGGGATATGCATGACTTGAACTCGAGGATGACTGATTAATTATTGTTCTCATATGTATTTGAACTTGGGTAACTGTGAACTTGATTATGCCATGATGAACTTGTGATGATATGCATGTTATCAGATGTATTTGGTTAATTATTGTTCTCAGTGATATAAATCTGCCTATGCTGAATGCATAGGCCTGCGCATCTGTAGCGTCGTGGCATCAAACAATCGACAATACAAAAGCATTTGTACTATTGTGTTGTGTTGTAATCTATGTGTACAAATTCCTTTTTATATAACGATCTCAAAGTATAGATGGTGTCTCATACACCTTTTCTTGCTATTTTACGATACACAATACTACCAGGTGGTAGTATGGAGTATAGACTGTTTTTTGATATGGGTAAAATTGTAATTAGCCTAACATATATAATTCAGGTTTTTTTTCGCACTCCATTTTCCGCACGCCCTCTCCTAACGCTCGCCCGCCGAAAGATTTGATATATTTCAACAATGACATTTTACATATTTCCAATTATACCCCTATACTACCCATACTACTCATGCATACTACCTATACTACAGCTTAAGGTTTTAGTAGTATACAATTAATCTCAACCATCGGATCATTACATACGAGTCCTTCTCGAACAGTAGTATAAGATAGTATTGTGTACCGTAAAAGAAGCCATTGCTACTGACGTTGAGCTACATTCGGTCCTGAACCTGCCTGTTCAAATGGTGGTGAACTAACATTACTCGGCGGTTATATACTAGTTATTATACATTTTTGTTTGAAGTGTGATTGAAATAACTGAACTTTTCTCTAGTAAGTAAGTTATGTATGCTCATTATTTCTCAGCTCTTCACACATGGCTACCATGAATTTAAAGAGGTGCCTTTGGTTACGTTTGTAACAGGAAACTGTTGGTATCGTGGGCCTAAAATGGAGGGACCATTCAAGTTTGTCACGTGCGACGGAGAAACGGCACACGGCTAATAAGGATGTTCTGGCCCTATGATTTTTCCTTTAGTCTAAAGTTTCAATAAGTAATAACAAGTAAATATATATGTCAAGATTCAAACAGTAATAAATACATGCACATAAGTAGGTGTCAGTTGGTAGTTTGGCACAGTGGCAATATACAATATAGCCTCTCTTCCTTCTCTTATAAGTTACCCTCCCGCAACAAAGCACTGGTCCGGACATGATACATGGTATACAGGGTATTCGTGCGAGTGGTACCCAGGATTTCATCTTCAAATATGGCCATGCTCTGCCCCATGTTGTGCATGATACAAGTTACTGATTAGGAACGAGAGGCATTGAGAATTAGTTCATCTGCCAGAACTCAACTCCTAGCCGGTTGACCGTAACGCGCCGCGCGTAACCTTGTCTTTTAGGATTCAGTTGTTGTTAATGTCTGCTAGCTCATCTCCATCTTTCGGCTCAATCGATAGAGATCAGAGGTGGGAAGGCCATGTGTCAGCGGCCCTGCGTGACGGCAGCGACAGCCAATAAGGTCTTCGCTGGCGCTCGAGTGTCTCCGCGAGCCTGCGTGTGGAGGATTCGCACTGTGCTGACGCTGCCTAATATATATGTGTGTGAGTGTAACTCACTGTGACACCATCTCGCCAACTCCTCCACCAGACAGACCTGCAGCACCAGCGCAGCTGTGCAGAAAACCAGGCAGGCAGCTCGCAAACCAAGCTAGCAAGGTAGCAAATGGAGGTAGTGATCACCGGATCGAGATGATTAGATGAAATGGTATATCTCTACTTTGATTTTTTTAATGACAATTAGATCAATATTACGTACGTGTTAGCTAGTTGCCGTAGCCCATTGATAATTGGTCAATTGGATATTGGTGAGAGTTTATGATATTACAATTTCAGAGTTCTGGTACCTTGGTAGCAACTTTACATTGACAAGTCATTGAATGAGGTTGACATCAATACCATCATCAACAACTTTGTATCCTGTAATGTTAGAAGAAAGTTCTAAGGCAATATGCAAGAATTGTTTGATTTGAATATTTTTATATGCACATTGAGTGTTTGTCCGTAAAATTGCTCCTACATACACTACTACTCTGTTGTAAACAGTAGCACTATATTCTACACATAGTTGTACTGGTTATTCTACACCAAGTACTCGGTACCGATTAAAATCAAGCCCTTCGATCCCGCGCTGCTGCTGGGTAGACTACGAACTACTAAACCAAATGAACCACTTTCGGTCAAAGGGTGTTAATAGTCGCGCTCAGTGTTGCTACCGAACATTTAGTTGGATGAAGCTATACTTAATTGTATAAATTGCGCATATAGTTATTATTATTGTTTACTATTACTAGTACTACTATGTACTAGCTGCTATTATTAATAGGGCCCTTTTTTCAGTTTGTTCCGGAGATGACATCCGCACTGCTGAGTTCAGGGGAGCAGATAGCCCGGGTCACCGGTGTATCCTGTATCATTCGTTGCTGTTGCAAACGATTGCATTTTCGATTTTTAATTTTTTCAGAACACCTGAGAGGTTGGCTGAAGAGGATCATATGGCGTATAGAGAGGTAAAGATTTTCTTTTTGAACGAACGGCCACAAACTACGCCATTTCTATTGATATAGAAGAGAATTACAAGCAAACGGTCCCGGCGGACCATTCACAGGAAAACAGAAACTATGAAGAACAAACAAACAAACAGCTAACAACTACACAAATCCAGTCGAGTTCCTACGCCCCCTCCAGAAGGCCAGACAGATGCTTGGCTCCCGCAATGCCCCGTGTCCTAGCCTTTTCCTTGATTTTGAGAAGTAAGATGTGAACTGGCCTCGAGAGGTAAGGATTGGCTCATTGGCACTTGCAAGATGTATGCATATTCTCTGTAGTCGCTTGCAAGAAGGAAGCTGAGGTCACAGACCAAGGTATGTTGGCACAACTGAACTGTAGGCACGCAAAACTTTTGTATTGATATATGATATGATGCGCAACAGCTGCGAAGGATCAGATGCAATTACATTTTTTGCTTACCGCAAGTCAATTCTTTCACCAATGCAACATGTAACCCTGTATCTTGCTCACTCATCCTTATTTCTTAGCTCTTCAAACATGGCAGCAATAAATTAAAAGAGGTTCCTTTGGGTGCGTAAGATGGTATCATGTCCGTAAGATGGAGGGACTTTCAAGTTCGTCACGTCTGATGGAGAAACTGTGTACATGCCTAGCCCGGATATTGTGGCCCTAAGATTTTTTCTGTTATTCTAAATTTTCAATAAGTATTAATGGGCAAATATATCAAGATCCAAACAGTAAATATGTGCAGATGAGTAGGTGTCGATCAGTTGGCAGTGGCAGTATGGCCTCTCTTCCGTTTCTTTTAAGTTAATGTGCGGCAACAAGCATTTGTCCGGGACATGATATATGGTACTCATGCGAGTGGTACCTAAGATCTCGTCTCCATAGCCATGCTCTGCCCCTTGTTGTACGTAGAAGTTACTGATTTAGGAATAATGAGAGGCATTGGGAAGTAGTTAATCTGTCGCATCACCAAGTGCAGCCCGGTGATCGTAACTCGCGGTGCCTCTCCCTTTCTCTATGATTAGGTTCATTTTTCGTGTCGGCTTGTTTCCTTGTTTGGCTCGATCGACAGAGATCAGATCGAGGTGGGCACCCTGCGTGTCAGCGGCCCGGTGTGGTCGTCGGTGGCATCTCCCTGCGGTCATGCTGCCCGGCGTCCCAGCCAACTTGGCTCCGCGCCTTTGTCAAGAGGAATCGCGCTGTGCTGGCGCTGCCTGTCTATTTCCTGTGCGTGAGCGTTTAGTCACTGTGATGATTAGATGAATTGATATCTCTTGTTTGATTTTTGAACAACGGTTAGATCAACAATACATGTTAGTTTGCAGTAGACCATTGATAATCGATTGATTGCATATTGGTGAGGGATTTATGATGTTGAGATTTCAGAGTTCTATATAATATTTGGCAATTCTCTGTTAGTTGGTCTAATACCTTTGTAGCAACTTTATGCATTTAGAAGAAGTTGTAAACTATATTTCGCACCTCAAAGACTGGGCTACAGTAACATAGAGGCGAGTATCAGCTATGGGTGCAGCTGTGTGAGTGAAGGAGTATGGGTGGTTCATAGTGTGCAACTTTAATTCATTTTAGAAGCCATCCTACCACGGCTATGTGAGTTACTATTCAATTACTCTAAATCCAACAATATCTTATCTGATCTGTAAACAAAATATTGCATAACAGCAGTGCCTGGAAATAAATGAATATCAATATACACCAGCTGACCAGCACCAACTTTTCACATGGCTTAATAAAGGACATACCTTTCTTCAAATGCCTAAAAACGACCTCATTTTAAAACAACGGAGGACAGCCATCATTTACTAATAATCAGAACATTTATATCTTCTTTAACCTCACCATGCCTCTTTTGTTTTTTGCGTACTGTGTCATTCCTGCCTGCTTGACCACATTGTGACCCTCCTCCATCTATCCCCGGCAGTGAGGACGGCGCCAAATTCGTAGCTGCTGCCCTGTCATCCTAAGAATTAGTCCAACCTCGACCTCCTTGGTGGCAAACATAACCCACAGACCATCGTCCACCACCCACGCTTCACTCCACTCACATGGAATTACCCATTTTCTTATGGTGAGTACCTAACTTTAGGTTTTTGGCATGATAACTTAACATAGCCTTGGTTTAGTACCTCCATTCATAAAAGTAATTGAATTATAATTTTTATGCAATAATGTATTTTTTAAGAATTTAATTTTATTTCTACATATTTATTAGAATTACTTCACCTTTTTAACTACACGTTTTGCAAAAGATGATCACTAAATTGTATAAACATATACGCGCCACTACATTCATACATTAGAATACCACATGTGAACTTGGAAGGAAAAAAATCAAATGCCTGTATAGTTTGCACTTTGAAACCCTAGTCACTTTATAGTTTTCCAAATTCAATAATACCAAAAAGTTCTAGGGAAATTCCAAAGTTTTGTTGGAGAACAAAAGACATTCTTCTAACGTTAACTGTGAAAATTCACCAGAAAAAATCGAATGGAGATAACAGTTTGCTTCATTTGGTGTTCATTTGATAGCATGTGTTACTAGAGATTCAAGATGATCAGAACCTAAGTTTAACTTTATTTTAATTTTTGTGCAATGAAATATTTTTTTAGATTTTAAATGTATATATAAACCTATTTATTTAAATTAGTTCACATTTGAACTACACAACTTAAATTTGTTAAACGGGCCGTATTTTCGGCTCGCCCGCATGGCCTTCACGGCCCATCTTTTCCTGTGTGTGAACGGACAGGGAAATACAAAATACGGATAAGGAAATGCAAAAATGATTTCCTTGTGGTTAAAGCGACAGGGAATAAAAATTTGCCTGTCGGTTTTTCATTTCCCTGTCGGTTTTTAATTTTCCCTGTCGGTTCCCCACCCACGGAGCATTGTCCTTCGTCAGGTTTGAAACTTTTTCCCTGTTGAAGAAAACCCGACAGGAAATAACCCATCTACCGCCAGAAAAACACATTTTGCTGTCAGGTTCAACCGACAGAGTAATTTCTATTTTTCTGTCGTTTTATTTACCGACAGGAAATATCTTGGCCCCTGTTAGTCATTCCACAGGGTAACTATTCATTTGCCGACAGGTTAATTTATTTTCAAGAACCATTAGCTCAAATTAAATCTGAATCATTCATAGAATAGTCATAACACACCACAACTTGATCAGACAGATCTTATATATATAAGATCTTGACCATTACAAGCAGCATACATAGAGATGATGTCCAAATGTTTGGCATCAACACAACTGTCACATGCCTTTCCAATCTCCTACCAACCTACTAAGTGTAATGAAAGGCACAACACCAGTTTTGAAAGCAAGGGGCACCTTCACATAGATGCATGGCTTCCACTGTGCCAGTTGCTGCCTTGCTGGTTTACATTGCAATTATGTTTGCGCCGTTGAGATCCACGCTGCAGTGGGCAATCTACTGCAACGCCATCGCTAGTCAAATTCAGAGGCAAGATGGGATGATCCAATAATCTGCATGCAATACAGCAAAAGATCAATAGCAATATAGTCTGAATTAACATCAGGTATTCAGGTGTATGTTATGATTTTTCAATCACATATTGCATCTACCAGGAGTTCGAGTTCACAACAGTAAAAATTCAGTAACATTTTCCAAGTGAACTGGGGTAGCACCAGAGACCTGAGCTAATGCAAATATCTACCTTACCATCAGAGCACCAGCGACTGAACCATTTTCCAACTGTTGTACTCACACTTCAACAATTTTTAACCTTTACTGAATTTCTAAGCTGGAAAAGAGGTTGATGGTAGAAGGGCACATAAACACACAATTTTCTTTTGAAACTTACATAGACACACAATTAAGCTGAAACAACATCTCTAAGCAAGATGCTAACTCTCGTTACTAATGCCAATATTTCCTCACCACACATCTGTAAGCTACATGCGAACTCAGGTCATGGCACAAATAAAGTATTTAAGATGCTACCTTGAGGTAGGAGGAGACCTTAAAACACAGCGCTTCGTGGCAGGCAGCTTGATGCCAATGCCAAAGACATCATCCCACCGCAGCACCGCTTGATGCTGAGCTTCAGTGCTACGCACCTTTGCTGGTCCCATGTCCAAAGGATGTGATTCTAGATTTTCCAGGGCCTTCATGTTACAAGTTCTGTAGAAGGAAAGCAAGATCATAACCTGAGTCCAACAGAATCATATTACAACTAATTTCTAGATAGTGCGACTCCATGTCAGAGGCTTTGGAAGGGCTAGAAATTCACAGGAAATTGACCATCTATAATTTCGAATTAGCAACCTGCATGCCCAATATGCAAATGCTTAAACGCATTATTGCCATTAAAGTACAAAATGCTCGTAAGTTCTAGACAACAGTAATGACTTACAAATGAAAAAGCACAAGAACAAGTAGCAGAAAACTGGATCTGACGGATCAGTAAAAGAAGCAACGAGCAGACCATCATACCCTGCATGATTAAATCATATGTATTCATACCTCACACACGAGACCACCAGATGTAACCAATCATGCATGTAAACAAGCAGATAAAGTAGATAAGGGGAGATGGAGGAAGGAGGAGGGCTGCTAGCTCACACTGTACTGGAAGTCTGGAACAGATTGTCGTCGATGCTGACAAGCAAGTGGTTTGCTCGGAGCATCACCTTCTTCCCGACCTGACGGTCCAAGTCGTGGCCGCGCAGGCCGCGAGCCTCTTCTTGGGGACAAGCACCGGATCCATGCCTCCGCATCGAAGCAGATGTCCCCTACGCGGCGTCCGGCGGCGCAAGCGCAGTTTCAGACACGAAACCGCTTCTTCTTGATCTCCCTGCCAGGGCTGCATCACGGGCTGCTCCGGCAGCTCAATTTGGACGGCGGCCTAGATGGATGGGGGCGTGCGACGGAGGCGGCTTGGGGTGCGCCGCGTGCGAGACGGAGGTGGGATGAGGGGTGGATGCGCGCGGGGCCGGTGGGGTGGACGTGCGCGGGGCCGGCGCGCTGCGCGGGGAGTCGGCGGCGTGGAGGCAGGGTGGACGCGCGCAGGGCCGGCGGAGCGGTGGCGGGGAGCCGGCGGCGTGGAGGCCCAATTTTCTTATGGTGAGTACTAACTTTAGGTTTTTGGCATGCTAACTTAACATAGCCTTGGTTTAGTACCTCTATTCATAAAAGTTATTGAAATCAGCCCGAATATTGTGGAAAGCGTATGGTAGCCCGACTCAAGTTACCTTACATGTAACTACTGAGTAGATTAGATTCAAACCAACTTATAAGGCAGTCAAGGTCATCCCCGAGGGTATCCTAATGATCTCATATCAACTCTCGAGGAATACAAACCACCAGAATACAAGATGTAGGGTATTACTCTCTGGAGACCCGAACCTCTCTAAAATTCTCGTATCCCTTGTGTACTCACGATCACCTTCGAGTTCTTTATCTCGCAATCTCCTTTGCCTACAAATCAACCACTTAAGTAATCCCCTAGTGGACTGCCGGGCTACTAAATCTGACAGTTGGCGCGCTAGGTAGGGATGATTGTGAGATCCTCACCAATGAGCTCGATGGCATCCCGCCTCGGCGTCATCTTCCCCGAGAGCATCAAGAACTACCTCGCCAACCCGATCCAGCTTCGCTTCGGGACCATGCCGGCGGATTCTGATCCCGCCGCTTTTTTTGTTGACTTGGCACCTTCTGTCGACTCGGTGTTCACCGTCAACCCAGCTTCCGTCGGATCTACTCCGACGGGGTAATTTTTCCATCCAAGGATCATTATGCCAATTGCCCAGCAGGTCGGCGATCTCTCTCTCTGAGAGGATTCCAAGCATCCTAGTTGCTGCCCGCTCAGCCACGCCCTCCGACCTCATCGTAGGGCTAGATCGCATCAGCAACACAATTGTTGAGTGCATATATCTCTCTAAGGCAGCGCTACACTCAACCAAGTTGGCGCAAGGTCCCTCCCTCATCCTTTTTGATCTGAGGAACTCGGCTGCTGTGTTTTCCTTGAAACTCATGCAATCCTTTCAGATCTAATCTGAAGGCCCACCTGAACCCGCCCTTTCCAGAGTGTGGTGAGTTCCAGGTTCCCCACATCGTCCTGACGCCAAATCCCTGCGGAAGCAACGACGATAGCAACTCCTCCATGCCAGATCAGGAAGCCTTTGTGGTCTCAGCTGACGAGCCACCCAGGGATGGCGAAACCTCTTCTTAGGAAGCAGGTCGCAACGTCAGGAACTAAGACTATGCAGCACGGTGCCAACAAGAGCAACAACCTGCTGCTAATGTGGAGGCAGCAGACGATCATCACCGACCACCATGCAACGATGGCAGCAACGCCAACCAAGATGGTGCCGGGGGCAGGCGCAAGCGCGTAGGGCGCGCCCACAATCTACAAGCCGACCTCAAGCAGGCCGGCGACAACGTCTTCACCACACCCCAGGCCAACCTGGGGGCTGCTTTCACCGACCTGGAAAACCTTCCACACTCTAAGCAACTGCAGCAGATCTGGGTGCGTATCCGCGCCGCCAATGCTCAAATCAAAGAGCGGGCCCACAGCCGGTCCGCACACTCCCAGTCGACAGAAACCCGATAGTCTTGTAGTAGATCTAGGCATAGCAGATCTAGCCACCTCCAAGGTGACCACCGCGCGCGAGGTTGGATGGAGCTCGTCCAGGAAGAAGAGGTGGAGCAACCCGCCAACCCAGCTGCCAACAATAATCGTCAACCCGACAACCATGACAACCGCCGCCGTGGCTGGAGAGATGATGGCGAAGATCATGGCAGACATGGTCAGTAATGTGACCTCTGTGAAGTGCTACGTGACCGCCGTCCCGACCTCAACAACCATCACCAGGAGCGGGAACAGGCCAAGCTCCGCTGCTGCACTGAGTACGATCATGACTACGGCGCTCCTGGACTCAACCACGATGCAGAATGCGAGGACCGCTGCCACCAGGAAGATGAGGTGCACCACCACGCCGACTACGATCGCATGTACGACACCCCTGAAGACGCCTATGCCCCACCTAGGCGTGACAACGACAGGCGTCCTAGGGCTCCACTTGTTGTGTAAAATCCTCGAGGATGATGATAATATGGCTATCAATGGTTTCACCGCCTTCACCCTATGCCTTAGGGCTGTTGATTGGCCTGCATCATTCAAGCCAGCCATCAATGAAAAGTACAACGATCACTCCAACCCTATCATCTAGCTCAAAATGTATAGTACCATGGTGAAAGCCGCCCACGGCACCTACACCCACGGCGCCCACCTCTCCGTTGACGCCACGCGGCGTCTTATCTCTGCCCCGATGACACCTTTCGCACCGGTCCCGCCGATAGCTCCCACTGGATCCACTGCGGTTTCTGCTGGATCAGGTGCCGGTGCAGCGTTTTGAGGCTGATATCTATTCTCAACGGCACACATGACTCCAACACGGTATTGTCAAACCCAAAAAATTTACAGATGGGACTGTTAGATATGGGAATTTTTGTGCATCTGGTGAACCTGAAAGTTTACAAAAAGCATTAAATAATTCACAATGGAAACAAGCTATGCAAGAAGAATTTTTAGCCTTACTTAGAAACAACACTTGGCATTGGGTTGAACTCAAAGCTGGTGCAAAGTTAATTGACTGCAAATGGGTGTACAAAGTCAAAAAGAAGGCTGACGGGACAATTGAGAGATACAAGGCAAGGTTGGTAGCAAAGAGGTTTCGGCAAAGATATAGAATTGATTATAAGGACACATTTAGTCCAGTTGTCAAGATTGCTATGTAAGGTTTGTTCTGTCCTTGGCAGTGTCCAGAGGTTGGTGTTTTAGACAGTTGGATGTTCAGAATACGTTCTTACACGGTGTTCTAGAAGAGAAAGTATATATGAAACAACTCTTGGATTTTGAAAGAAGTGATGCGCCACATCTAGTCTGTAGACTTGATAAAGCAATTTATTGTCTGAAACAAGCTCCACGTGCCTGGTATGCAAGGTTAAGTTCTAAGCTTATTAATATTGGGTTCATATCAAAATCAGATAACTCTCTATTTATTTATCAAAAATCAGGAGTTATTATTTATATGCTTATATATGTTGATGATATCATTGTCTTCTTCTATGAAGTTGTCTTGGCCTTGTTGTTGGATTTGAGTTTGCTCTAAAAGATCTTGGTGACTTGAATCATTTCTTGGGAATTGAGGTTCAGAGGAGTAAAGAAGGATTGTTATTATCTTAAGAAAATTATGCACGAAAAATTCTTACTCGAGTTGGTATGGTTAAGTGTAAAGGCTCTCCAACACCATTGTCGAGCACTGAAAAGCTCTTAAGTTTTGAAGGTGAACCATTAGGACTGGAAGACAGTACACATTATAGAAGTATAGTTGGGGTGTAGCAATATCTCACTCTTACACGGTCTGATCTAGCTTTTTCAGTTAAGAAGGTATGTCAATTTTTGCATGCACCAACATCTATTCATTGGACTGCTGTTAAACGAATTCTTCACTATGTTCAATTTACATTGGACGTTGGGTTATACATAAGGAAGTCTAGTTCAATAATTTTGAGTGCCTTCTCTGATGCTGATTGGGCTAGTAGTGTTGATGATAGAAAATCTACCGAAGGATTTGCAATATTTTTTGGTCCTAATCTTGTGTCTTGGAGTGCTAGAAAGCAGGCTACAGTCTCAAGATCTAGCACTGAAGCAAAATATAAGTCTATAGCTAATGTTACTGCAGAATTGATTTGGTTGGAATCTATGTTACTTGAACTTGGAGTGCGATTGACACAGTCGCCCATTTTATGGTGCAATAATTTGGGAGCTACTTATATTTCAGCAAATCCAGTTTTTCATGCTCGAGCAAAGCATATTGAAATTGATTTTCATTTTGTTCGAGAGAGAGTCGCCAAGAAGCAATTACAGGTAAGATTGGTGTCTACTCACGATCAAGTTGAAATTGATTGTCATTTTGTTCGAGAGAGAGTCACCAAGAAGCAATTACAGGTAAGATTGGTGTCTACTCACGATCAAGTTGCAGATGGGTTTACTAAGACCTTGTCCGCTAGTAAGCTAGAAGATTTCAAGCGCAATCTAAATCTCAAAAGGAAGAGAAGTTTAGATCGAGGGAGGATGTTAGAATTATGTTTGTAACCGGTTGTAACCGGATAGCTTGTGCTACGGCTGTTGTCTTAGAGATAGTCTCGGATTGCTTAAAGGTAGGTTCTCTTGTAATTCAAGTTATAAAGCAAACAAGTTCTAGGTGATCACAATTATACTTATATATATAAATCTTTTGGTGATTTTTCACCCTTTATAGACATGCAATTGTGACCGGCCAAAATAGGCAACCATGTTTCCTCCATTCTTACACTCCCATGTGAATGCGCCGGCGGTCTGCTGCACGCAATTGCGTTGCGCTTTGCCTGATGGCCTCTGTTGATCACCTGCACCACGCCGGAACGTGGCTGCCGATCCGACGGGTTCTGATGAGGGCGACGGCAATCCGATCGGAGGCTTTGGAGCAGTGGCCGTTGCGCTTTTTCCGGGCACGAAGCTCTGCTGACACTCGGAGAAAAACGGCCAACCTAATTTTCGGTTCCGGCATTTCTTCAGCGACGGGCTCGGAATTCGGAAACCGAAGACGAGTGCAAACCGATCAATCGCATGACACGCATGGGCACTATAAATCCCACAGGCACAAAGGCTTTCCCTTCCATCGTGATCAAGGTGCTCTCGCCAGAATCGCCAGATTCCTCTCCCCTCCTATCTCTCTTGCACGAAGAACAGACACAAACCACCGCACCATGTTGACGAAGGCAGCCCAGATCCTCGGGCATCCACCCGGCATCAACTTCCGCCCCGACGACGACGAGCTCGTCGAGTTCTTCCTCCTGCCGCGCCTCCGCGGCGAGCCGTCGTGGTTCCCCGGCGTCGTCGTCATCGACGACGACAGCGCCGCCAACACCCTGCCGTGGAACCTCCTGAAGCGCCACGGCCTGGCCGACGACGGCAACGCCTACTTCTTCGTGCACACCAACGACGTCGTTGCTCGCCAGGATCGATACTGCCCCGGCGACGGGACGTGGGTATCGCAGAGGCAAGAGTCCGGCAGCTCGTGCATCTGCGGCGAGACGATCAAGTGGAAGACGACCAACCTGAACCTGCAGATGGGCCGCGGCAAGAAGGCACTACCGGAAACAGTAGATTCGCCGAGTGTAAAAATTTTGCCGAGTGCATTTTCTCGGGCACTCGGCAAACAGCCTTTTTGCCGAGTGTACGCAATGAGACACTCGGCGAACATAAAACACTCGGCAAAAAGGCCGTTTGCCGAGTGCCAAAAACAAGGCACTCGGCAAACAACTGCACGGCACTCGGCAAAGAAGCCGCACTCGGCAAATTAGTATCGCGTGCGGCGCACGTGCAACGTGCGCTAACGGCGTGGGACGGCCGTTACACTTTTGCCGAGTGTATGACGTGTGACACTCGGCAAAGTCCGCTTCGCCGAGTGCCAGACGCATACACTCGGCACACGCAAAAGTTCGCCGAGTGTCTCAGCCGGACACTCGGCAAACTTAACCCTTTGCCGAGTGCCATCCTTGCGGCACTCGGCAAACAAAAAAAAAATTCCTTCCAACACCGTCCACACTTTTTCTACTCCCCACGTAGGACATTTGGTTATACATATTAAAATTTGGTATATTTTCGGGTCTGTTTGGGATTTTTAATGCTTTGTTTGCATTAATAGGAATTTTTTGATTGAAGTCAAAATTTAACTACACGTACTTGAAATAATGGTTTGAAATCAGTGAAAAAATCATATTCATATTATGGAGACCAAATTGAGGTCTCAACCAGAAAATGAAAAGAAATTTTGAACATTGTTTTTAAAAAACACGACCACGAACCTTTGGTTCAATGGTTGTTAAATTGTAAAAAAACCAAACGAAATCTGAAAATCACAAGATTTGTCAAGATGTCATTATATTATGTGTGTAGGCTGTGGTAAAAAATTCAGAACGTTTCGCCCAATTTCTGACCTATCATGCTTAGAAACCGACTAATCTCCTGAAGGGATTCATAGAAGTTAGAAAGGAGCCAATAAGATTTGGTGTTCAAGTGCCACATGAATTAAGGAGTGCCTTCAAATCTTTTTGTACAGGCAACATACAACACATGTTGGTTCATGTCAAATTTTGGAAATTTTTCGGATGCTTTTGATATTTTTTATTGATTAAATGCAATTATAGATTTTTATTAGATATAAATGGAATTTGAGCTATAACTGCATGAAATAATGGAATGTTTTCGGTAGAAAACTAATTTAACATTTTTTTAGTGATTTTTACACGATTTTGAACAAGTATATTTGAAAAAGGCCACTAAAATACGTTATTTCATGTAACGTTTGCCGAGTGTAACCATAAAACACTCGGCAAATATTGTATTTTGCCGAGTGTTTTCTATGTGCACTCGGCAAACTAGTTACGCGGGCCCACTTTCTTCGGCCTCGATTGCTAAAAAAAAACCCTAAATAAGTTTGCCGAGTGCCCTGGATCGAGGCACTCGGCAAACACTACTGCGTTGCCGAGTGCACGAGATCTGGCACTCGGCAAAGGCTTGTATTTTGCCGAGTGTTTTGTATATGCACTCGGCAAACAAGTTGCGCGGGCCCACTTTCTTCGGCCTCGGTTAATAAAAAACCGGAATTAACTTTGCCGAGTGCCCTGGATCTAGGCACTCGGCAAAGCTATCGTGTTATGTCCGGACTTAGCATCTGGTCGATTCATTTCCCCGCGCCTAGCCCCGTCCGCCGGCCCCCGCGCCCGACCCGAATCCCGCGTCGCCGGCGCCGCCCGCCACCGCCACCGCCGGCCGCCGCCGCCCACCGCCACCGCCCCGCCGCCCACCGCCACCGCCCCGCCGGCCGGTCTCTCGCCCGCGTGCCGCCCGACCCCGACGCCCCGGCCCCGGCGTCCGCCTCCCCACCACCGGCGCCGCCCGCCACCGGCGCCGCCGGCCGCCACCGCCCACCGCCACCGCCCCGCCTTCACCGCCCCGCCGCCCACCGCCACCGCCCGCCGGCCGCTCTCTCCCCCGCGAGCCGCCCGACCCCGACGCCCCGGCCCTGGATTCGGCCTCCCCACGACCGGCGCCGCCCGCCACCGGCGCCGCCGGCCGCCTCGGCCCGGCCCCGGCTTGCCGCCACCGGCGCGCCCGGCGCCGGCTCCCCTGCCCGACGGCCACGGCCCACCGGCCGCCCCCTGCCCGACGGCCGCGGCCGACCGGCCGGCCCCGTTCCGCCCCCTGCCCGACGGCCGCCCCCTGCCCGACGGCCGCGGCCCACCGGCCGCCCCCGTAGGTATTTTTTTTTGAATTTAGGAAATCTGACTTAGATAGTAGATTAAAATTAGAAATAAGATATTAGAAATTAGAAATTGTAGGGCTTTAGTTGTTGAAATTAGGAAATTGTAGAGAGCTTTACTTGTTGAAATTAGGGAATTGTAGGGCTTTCGTTGTTGAAATTAGAAGTTTGTGGGACTTTAGTTGTTGAAATTAGAAAATGATGGTTGGCTTTCAAATTTAAGCTATAAGAATGTTTGTGGAAGTGAGCCATCGTGCCATTCCTTGATCCGTACATGTGGTTGTCGGCCATCGTGCCGTTTCATTTGATGCAGGTTATGGAAACCTCCACGTGTAGGGGAGGTGCTGCCGAAATTTTTAGTTGACAGTTGTATGTTTTTTTTGCAGGAGAGGCTACGTTACCGTCCTCGAGTCGTCACTTTGTACGATAGCAAGGTGAGTCATCCTAAACATCTATTTCCGTATGATGGTCGTATATCACGTAACCTAGTTAGGCGTCTCCCGTTCGAAAGAGATACGTTTGGAAATATGCAGATTTTTGCATATTTATAACCGTATCTGTTTCGAATTGTCCACGTTATTTTGGACAGCACGAGGATGTGTAGGTGGGTTTAGTTTCCATAGTCTACTCCGATCCGAGTTAGAGTTTCGACGGCACCTCCCAATTGTTCTCCGGATACACAATCTGCATCACAGGACGTGTATTTGGAGAACAGCGGGGAGGTGCTGCCGAAATTCTATCTCGGGTCGGAGTAGACCATGGAAACTAATCCCACCTACACATCCTCGTGTGGGATTAGGACCTATCTTTACCTAATAGACAATATAGGAACGTGTAGATGCAACTTGAGTGTTTATATTACTTGCTGGTATGGTAGAGGATGGAGGATCGTCAGTGGATGTACACGGGCCGATCTAGTCAGAATTCGTTAACCGATGAATGGATAAACAAGACCGATGCTTTCTTGGAACGGGCATTTGCAAGGATCAAAGGAGGAAGAGAAACTTGGTGTCCGTGTAGCAAATGTGGAAACATGCGTCGGCAAACCAAGTTAGGAATGGGTAAACATCTTGTTAGGCACGGATTTACGTCAGACTATACCATATGGATCTACCATGGTGAGGTCGATCGTGGGAGGGACGAGGTCATCAGGCAACGTATCGAGCAATATGATGATGACGCCGGGGTGGGAGACATGTTAGATGACTATCATGAAGCTCATAGGGAGGAGGAGCCCGAGGCTACCGCAAAGGCGTATTACGACATGTTGTCTGCGGCACAACAACCCCTTCACGGGCATACCAAGGTCTCTCAACTGGATGCCATTGCACGTCTAATGGCCGTGAAGTCCCAGTTTAGCTTGAGTCGAGACGCCTTCGATATTATGTTGACAGTTTTTGGGAGCCTGCTCCCGGAGGGTCACATCTTACCAAAGTCTATGTATGAGGCACAAAAACTTCTTCGTGCACTTAAGATGCCATACGAGCAGATACATGCTTGCCCGAAGGGATGCATCTTATTTAGGAAAGAATATGCGGAAGCCAAGTACTGTGTGAAGTGTGAATCATCTAGATTCCTGGAGGTAGACTCTGGTGACGGTCAGAAGAAGCAGCTTGCAATCCCTGTGAAGATTCTACGGTACCTTCCCTTCATACCGAGGATCCAACGGCTGTACATGTGTGACGAATCCGCGAAACAAATGACATGGCATAAAAACGGACGTCGATACAATGCTGACAAGCTGGTACATCCATCCGATGGTGAAGCCTGGACAAAGTTTGATGCCATTTATGATGCGAAAGCTCGAGAGGCTCGTAATGTACGTGTTGCGCTCGCAACAGATGGGTTCAATCCGTATGGAATGTCGGCTGCCCCGTACACATGTTGGCCTATGTTTGTTATCCCCTTGAATCTCCCCCCTGGTGTCATCTTTCAGCGACAAAACATATTTTTATCGTTGATAATTCCAGAACACCCAGGGAATAATATGAGTGTATACATGGAGCCTCTGATAGATGATTTGGTCCGTGCATGGGAGGAAGGGGTATGGACATACGACCGGGCTACACGGTCAAACTTCAAGATGCATATTTGGTACCACTATTCCCTGCATGACTTGCCGGCATATGGTATTTTCTGTGGCTGGTGTGTTCACGGGAAGTTCCCCTGCCCAGTATGCAAGGCTTCAGTGAAGTTCACTTGGTTGACCAAGGGTGGCAAGTATTCTTCATTCGACAAACATCGACAATTCCTTCCTCCTGACCATCCTTTCAGAACAGATATTAGAAATTTTACGAAAGATGTCGTAGTTAATGAGCCCCCACCGCAGATGTTGACCTTAGCCTTGGTTCGTGCTCAGATAGACGCTCTTGAGGTCAATAATCATGAAGGTGGGTTTGTGGGATATGGCGAGCAACATGCTTGGACTCAGAAGTCTTGCTTGTGGAATCTCCCCTATTTTGACGATCTTCTTCTCCCACATAATATTGATGTTATGCACACTGAAAAGAACATCGCTGAGGCAATTTTTGGTACAATCATGGACATTCCTGACAAGACAAAGGATAACGTCAAGGCTAGAGTGGATCAAGCAAGGTTATGCAACAGACCAAAGCTAGACATGATGCCTCCTAGAGCCGGCAAGTCGTGGAGAAAGCCTAAGGCCGATTTTGTCCTGACGAGGGCCCAAAAGAGGGAGATATTAGAATGGTTCCAAACGTTAATGTTCCCTGATGGATATGCAGCGAATTTGAAGAGGGGAGTGAACCTAGCTACTTTGCGAATCAACGGCCTCAAAAGTCATGATTACCACGTATGGCTTGAGCGCCTACTCCCGGTGATGGTTCGAGGCTATGTACCTGATAATGTCTGGCAAGTGCTAGCGGAGTTGAGCAATTTCTTCCGTCAGCTGTGTGCTAAGGAATTATCTCGGACCGTGGTTGCAGAAATGGAAAGAATGGCGCCTGTGTTGCTCTGTAAGTTGGAGAAGATCTTTCCGCCTGGCTTCTTCAATCCGATGCAGCACATGATTTTGCACCTCCCGTATGAAGCACGAATGGGGGGGCCTGTGCAGGGTCGTTGGTGCTATTCAATTGAGAGATGTCAAAAGGTTCTTCGAACTAAATGTAAAAATAAATGCAAAATTGAAGCATCCATTGCAGAGGCATACATTCTGGAGGAGGTGTCAAACTTCACAACCAAATACTATGCTGACAATCTTCCTAGCGTGCACAATCCACCCGCTCGTTATAATGACTCAGAAGTGGAATCGAGCCTTAGCCTTTTTCGAGGACAACTTGGAAGTGCAAGTGGTGCGACACGGAAGAAATTGAAACATAAAGAGTGGCGCACTATCATGCTGTATGTATTGACCAACCTTACCGAGGTGGAGCCGTACATACTGTAAGTTGTCAACAAACTAGTTTGTTCTCAATTAATCACTATTCTGCGATCAACTCTCATGTTTCTCGTTGGTACAGGGAATTTCATCGTAAATTCTGGCGTAATTCAAGGGAACCTACCCCGCACGAATCCGAGACCCTTCTTCAAAAGGGTGCGGGTAATGGAATGCCCGATTTTATTTCTTGGTTCAAACATAAGGTACAATCCAATTTCGCTCGTTCATGATTACCACGTTCCAAGTTTGCCGTACATGCGAATAATATAACGAACCACCCTACTTCAACTTGCAGGCTCAAACCGATTCATCTATAAATGTTGAGGTTAGACAGGTTGCCGATGGCTGTGCCTACAGGGTCAGATCTTTTACCGGTTATGACGTAAATGGTTATCGTTTTCACACAACAAGCCATGAGCAGAGTCGGCCCAATCGAAGAACGACAAATACCGGAGTATTCACGCTAGGCTCTGATGGTGTCGAGTACTACGGAAGAATTGAAGAAATATACGAACTAACTTTTCATGGTTGCAAAGTTCTTAATCCAGTCATATTCAAATGCCATTGGTTTGATCCATCAGTCGTGAGACGGGCACCTAATCTTGGGTTAGTCGAAATTCGGCAATCATCCGTCTTGCAAGGAGACGATGTCTATATTGTGGCTCAACAGGCCACGCAAGTTTATTATTTGTCATACCCGTGCCAAACTGACGATCGTCTGAAGGGTTGGGATGTTGTGTACAAGGTATCACCACACGGTAAACTACCTGTACCAAATAATGAAGATTATAACATTAACCCCAACACATATGACGGAGATTTTTTCCAAGAAGATGGGCTCGAAGGGATTTTTGAGATTGATTTAACCGACGCTGTCGCAATGGAAGTAGACAATGAAAGGGTTGTTGACGATGACGCTGGAGAGGAGGTTCATAATATGAAGGAGTTAGAATTACTTCAGCGGTTACAGTTAGGACAGGACAGTGATGATGACGCGGAAACTTCGGAGCACGAGAATAATTTGTTTGACACGCGTGACAGTGACGATGAGACTTATGACCCAGCTAATCCCGATCATGACGATTATTTCTAAGACATGTATGGTTCGCCGTGAATTTATTTATTATTTGTCATACCATGTTATTTTTGAAATTTTGTTTTATTTATATATGTGCTGACTGGTTTACTCTTGGCAAATGCAGGTGATTGAACAATGGTGGGCGGTACGAGGAAGATTGCTGCGCTTTACGAAAAATTAAAAGCTGCAGCTTCCGGGTCAGGTACACGGTCAGACGCATCGAGGGGTCGAGGAAGGCGTCGAGGGAGGGGTGGAGGCAGGGGTGACGCACCCGTGGAGGAAGAGGTGGGGGCACAGGTGTTGGCTAGAGGCAGGGGTCGGGGCAGGGGTCGAGGAAAGGGTAAAGGGGTAAGGGCCCCGTCGCCTGTGCCTTCGTCGTCGTCGTCGGAGGAGGAGGAGGAGGTACCCTCCGCGCACGCCTCTAGTGACGAGGCGGAGGTACAGGAGGAGCAGGAGCAGCAGAGGGAGGAGGGGGAGGAGGCAGGGGAGGAGGGAGGGGAGGAGCAGTCCAAGATTTGGTTGCGAGGTCCCTCGTCCCTCCCGAGGCGACCCATCCCTCTTCATTTACGCCCCCTGATTCAACCCGCTGGGGCAAAGTAAGTTTCTTCACATATTCTCTGTACTTTTGATATGTTCAAACTCACATATTAATCACTTGTGCAGGAGTTGGACTAAGCTCAGTGGGGGTGCCCACAACCGCAAGGTCAACGGCATCGTCGGTCTTTTGTGTAGGCTACACTTCCCCGGTCTAGTGGTCTTCGCCGGACAGGAGGAGCCGGCCTACACGTGGGACCACTACGTCGCTGCCGCCGACGTCGGTGATCGTGACCACAGGCAGTTTGCGAATAAGGCGGAGCGGGTGAAGGCCGAGCTGTGGGTAAGTCTTCGCAGCACTACATTGCTTAATACATTCTTGATATAATAATTGTATGCTTGCCGTCTATACGCAGGACTTTTATAGATGTCAGGAGGGCTTCGAGGCTAGGGCGGCCTCCGTGATTGAACAAGCCGCTAAGAAGCTTGTTAAGGACATGCACTACGAGGCGCGCGTTCAGGCCATCATCGACTTTTATGCTGAATACAAAAGGATGAGGATCAAAAAAGAAGAGGCCAGGACAATGAACCTAACCAAGGAAGAATTCATGGCGGTACGACCATAAATACTATATTTACTATTTGAGAGATTAATTACGCTTAATTCCGTTATTTATATGTCATACACTTCATATAGGTGCCTCCGTGGTGGTGCCGATCCTTTACCCGGTGCTGGGAAAAAATGGTGGACGTGTGGTTGCAGCCTGGGTGGTTGGAGAACCACAATGCCTGCCGGGAGCGGCGTCTGCAGATGCCATATGCATCACACCATCAAGGCAGCTTGAGCCTTGATGAGTACAAGGAAAAATGGGTACGTGAATTCATTTCTGTTTTCTCATACATAATACTGCATATTTTGTAATCATTTTACATTTGTTCCGCAGAGTTCATCACATGATGGTCAGGAGTGCTCCCGGTTCAAGGCATGGGTTATGTCCAAAAAGGGCAAGGCCACGGCAGACATCGACTTCAACCCGGAGGACCCGCCCGAGGCGTACAGCCATCCCAGCATCCACAGCCGCGTCACCGAGTACACATCCATGGCGAGGGAGGTTCACGGGCCAGAGTTCGATCCGAGCTCTCAGGATATCGATCCTGAAATAGTGATGAGGGTAGGAGGAGGGAAGAAGCATGGCAGGTATTGGATTGGAGATAGCGTGATCGACACTGCCAGTACTCCCACTCTCTCCCAGATCCGAGCAAGGAGCACGGACTCGAGCCCCGCGATACGGCCACGGCCTACCGCTGCACAGCTACAGATGCAGGCTCTGGAGGTTAGTTGTGTTTCTTTAATTTTTCATTCATTTTGTACTAACCTTTTGCTTGACAATAAGTGGTTGGGATGAAATATTGTAGGCCCAGGTGGAGGTAGAACGGAAGCGCCGAGAGGAACTAGAGGCGAGGATCGAGGCGGATCGGCAGCTTGAAAGGCAGAGGACGGAGCAGATGTTCCAATACATGCAGAGTGTGTTCCACAGTTTAGGTCAAACTCCACCACCTATGCCACCGAACCTCTTCCCGCCACCTCCACCACCTCCTGCAGCTACTCCTGTGAGTCAATCTCAACCTTACAATCAATCTAGACTTACTTCCACTAGAATTACTTGTTTAGACTATGAAATCTCTTTACCTACATTTGTGCAGAATCAATCGGCGGCGTCCAATGCAGAATCTTCCTGGGGGCAGTGGCCACCTGCACGTCCTCCTCATACTCCTCAGTGAATTGTCATTTCTGTGTTTGTGATGCAAAACTTGTGAACTTATTTAGACGAGAACTTATGAATCCTATTTGTGTGCTTGTGAATCCTGTGGTGCAATTTATATGCTTGTGCTGCCATTAATATGCCTGTGTATCTGTGGTTGTTTTTTGAGAGGGGTCCTTTATACCTAACATTTCTATTTTGTAGCAGGAACTAGGACACTTTGCCGAGTGTTAACACTCGGCAAAGAGGCCATTTCTGGTAGTAGTAGACGCGTTTGCCGAGTGTATCCTCCAAACACTCGGCAAAGGGGGCAAAGAAATGGCGGAATTGCTTGTTTGCCGAGTGCCATAGGGTAGGCACTCGGCAAACAAGGTCATTTTGCCGAGTGTTTTGGAAAAAACACTCGGCAAAGGGGTCATAAAAAATGGCGGGCCTGGGTTCTTTGCCGAGTGTTTTATTAAATGCACTCGGCAAAGATGGAAACTTCGCCGAGTGTATTTAGGGCAACACTCGGCGAAGGTGGCATAAAAAAATGGCGGGCCGGGCCACCTTTGCCGAGTGTATTTAATAAAACACTCGGCAAAGATTTCGACTTCGCCGAGTGTCGGCCGTCAGACACTCGGCAAAGCTTCCGTCGCCGTGACAGCCCGTCATCGCCTTTGTACCGAGTGTCATATTTTGCCGAGTGTATTGCGGCACTCGGCAAAGGCTTTGCCGAGTGCCCGATGGTTGACACTCGGCAAACAACCTGTTTGCCGAGAAAAACTTTGCCGAGTAATGTTCGCCGAGTGTTACACTCGGCAAACACTTTGCCGAGTGTATTTGGCCCTTCGCCGAGTGCCTGGGGCACTCGGCAAAGTTACTGTATCCGGTAGTGAGGGCAGCATGGGGTGGGTGATGCACGAGTACACGCTCACCGAGCCGCCGTGCCCGTTCCTCAAGATCTGCCACGTTACCTTCACCGGCCACGGCAAGTGGCGCAAGCGAGTTCCAGACGACGAGTCCGGCTGTCAGGCCACCGGTGAACCCGCATCTAAGCGCGCTCGCGTCGCCGCCGCCGCCGCAGCCAACAGTGGTTCATCGACTTGTGCCTACGGATCGACAGCGCCCGCGATCGATCAAGGCTACGGCGCGGACCACGCTTCCGGAGACCCTGCGCATCAGACGAGGATTTCTGATCAAGAACTCAGCGTGGCGGCAGCGCATGCCTCTGCGTACCAGCAAGAACACTTGCTGTCTTTTCCGATCCACCAAGGCATCTCACCGAGCAATCAGGAGCTTATCGATGGCACCTACTTGCCGCCCTGCATGGAGTTGGAGGAGCTACGGCAAACTACAGATCAGCCGGTGCAGAGCTCTTTCTGGAGCTTCCCTTACTCAGCAGCAACAGGCGGTGCAGAGCTCTTCCTGGAAGTGCCAACGATACAGCAGCATCAGCCCATGGTCCATGAAGCTAGCACGGCGGAGTACCAAGGAATCTCAGAGACGGCTCATCAGCAGCTGATGGTCCAGGAAACCACCGGCACGGCGGAGCACCAACTTGGATTAGACGAGCAGGAGCAGCTGTTTTGGAAGTCCTTACATGTTGATATCGAGAACATAGTCTGCTGAGACGCTCCGCTCTGTTCTTCTCTAACCTAAAGTTCTAACAATGTAATTCTTTCCATGGTTCCACCTTTGAACCAAAGTGCTAATGTTGTAAAGTATGTACTTTCTTTCCATGCTGCAATGACAAAAGTAGCTGTGTGTGAACCAAGGTGCTGTTCTTGTAATTGTCATCAGTAAAAAATTGTTTGTTTGTTCTTGCACTTGTGAACGATATGCATTCTTGATATGACCTTTCCAGAGCACTCAATTTGAACACAAGTGCAACCTCATATAATTGGAAGCGGTTATATACATTAAAACAGAGCTATAGCAACACAGAACACACTAGCTAGTGCTAGTGTAATTTAAACACAAGGGCAACATCATATAATTTGTACTGACACTGGCAGGCCTCCATCTTCATCAGCCCGCTGAAGACGATTAGCTATTTCCTCTCTCAGAGACATCCCCTTAGCAGTTACATTCTCGAAGCTGGTAGAAGAAACAGCAATGGCTTCACTAACGGCCATCTCCTCCGTGAAGAAGCCAGCATTCTTCGCCTCTAACGACTCCACAATTCTGAGACTTTCCTTCTCATCTGCGAGCTTTCTCTGCAATTCTTGAATCTCTTTCTCGAGTCTTTGAACATTGTTGGCATGTGCAGCTTTGTGGACTTTGATGAATTCCTGGCTTCTGGCCCACATCAAGCCACATCGGCTCAATCTCCAAAACTGAACGAGTGATTGTCTCACATACCAACAAAGCTTCCTCCAGCATCTCATCAACCTGTTTCATCCTCCCAGATAGCTCCATCGAGATGAGCTGCTGACTGGGCTCGTCATCAATTTCCTTGATCAGACAATTTAGCTTCGTAACCATCTGCTTTATTTCTTCAGTGAAGTAAGAAGAGAAGAAATTCTCCCATCCATGTAACATCATCCTCACGTCCTGAATAAAAGACTCCTGGTATTCTGCATTGGCCAGTGCCTGGAGCTTCTTCATATCGGTGATAATTATCCCTGAAGCATACTTTGTTCCAGAGCAGGCAGATTCAGCCACTTGTAGTGGAGCACCAGGAATTGGATCAAACTTCTTTGGATATGGGGGAAGAGTTCTAGAATCAAAAGCAGTGTCTACCTTCTCCAGGTACTGCTTCACAATCTCCAAGACACTCTGTTTTATTTTGGAGATTTGGGTAACGCTCTTGGTAGTATCCCAATCCTCGTCTAAGCTTATGAACAGAACGAGATGAAAAACAAAGAAAGAACAGAAAATAAGGAAATGAATAAAACCATCATTCTAGCCTGCACCACAAAATGTTACTTAGTGAATAACTTACATTTTCTGGTTACATTTTCTAGTAAATGAGGTTTCTTCAGGGCAATAGAGTTGGATCCAATGCTGCACTAGTAGACAATGTTAGAATAAAAGAAAACATGCCTCATGCATCAAATAAATAAATAAATTTGTTTCAAGCAGGCCATGGAGAAACAAAACAGGTTCACCTCAGTTCTGGATCGTCATCCTGTTCCTCAACCCTCAGAACATCTTCTGGAACAAGTAGAAATTTTCGCCAAAATGAACATAAATATAACCCAACAGTGCTGTTTTATTTAATTTGGAGAGAAAGAAGGATATGGACTCTAGTAAAATGATTTAGTTGTTCTTAACATCAAATAGTAAAAGAGTAGCCTAGGAAGTACTGGCCGTATAAACAAAAAGAGCACCAATTGAGTAGAAATAACATCATTTATTATCCTGAGGCATAAATCCATCCATTTTTTCACACTTATGTTATAGCATTTGGGGCATAACAAGGGAGCATTAAAATTTACTACCCCTTCCTTCGTCGTTGTCAACCTGATCCGTGGTGGCCGTGCATGGTCGGGGTTTAGCTTCCACCCCACAGGTAGTCACTCCCTGTGGATCTTGCACCTCGTCGCCATCCATGTGCACCGGCAAGTTCACGTCTTGCTGCTCCCTTTGCCTCTGCGCTTGTCTCTGCAGGTCCACAGGCAGTTTATTTCCGCTATTCCACAGGCATAATAAACATGTAAATGAATATATTTGGTCACCAACGTATGCTCACCTTCTGCAAGAGTCCATTCAGCTGATCCACATGAAATTCTGCCCTTTGGGAGCGCTTATAGTGCAAACCCACACGAGTGCACATTTCTTTAAAATCATGGTGTGGAAACCTCGATAACGGAGCATTCTCCGCGAGGGTCCTTGCGAGCTGCATTTTATCGCCAGTTTCGTCGTAAGAAATGCGCCACCAACCCATGCGCTTCGTGATGGAACGTGCAGAAAACGTCACGGCGAGCAGATCGGGGACCTATAAAAATAAATAGTATAATTAGTTTGGAAGCCTTTTCTGGAGGGAAGAGATCGAAACCCGCCGGGCTTGAGGTTTACCGACTTGCTGTAACAGCTTCTGATGCCTCTTTCTCCAATTTTCTCATCTTTTTCTTGTGCTTACCATGCTTGCACGGTTTGGTGGACTTGTGCATTCTGCAACTGAGATATCAAGCAGGAACACCTTACTTAGTAAGCACAGCGAGAGGCAGGAACAATCGGAAATCGCATTGGATTAGCATGGAGGACTGAATGCCTGAATCTATATATAGTTGTTGCAATTAATTAAATTAAGCTAGACTGTGCATGCACCACTTAACACACATACATGCCTAAATGGTCTAATGGACACCCCTTGACTTGAGACACATCTAGCAAGCGGTTGCCAAACACCTACTCCCTCCGTTCTAAATTATATGTCGTTTTAGTTTTTTCTAGATGCATAGTCTATACACCTAAATATTTATGTCTAGATTTCTAATAATATCTACGAATTTAGAAAAACTAAAACGACCTACAATTTAAAATGGAGGGATTACATGGCTACATGCATTCTTCTTCTCCTCCCGTAAAGCTGCCTATACATGAGTGTATAGTCAACAAATTAACAAGAAACTTTTGGACATGCATGCTATTTCAAACGAGTGAAAACAATACTTTATGGACGAGGTGTGTTGGGGCCTAAAGCAGGAAGCGAGCGCCAGTGGTCTAGGAGGAGAAGATGGGCTCACCGAGTGCCGCTGACGGCGTGGATCGTTCACCGGAGAGGTCGGCCGTTGATGACGGCGGCGCTCGCCGGGAAAAGAGACCAAGAGAGAGTGGGGAATTAGCCGGCTTCATTTCTGGAGAACATGAATTCTGGTGGTGGAGGCGGCTTTCATTTGTTATGGCGAACGGCGAGGAGCGAGGCCGATGGGGATTGGGGATTGGGGATTGGGGAAGTGGACGGCCACGCCTCCGGCGCACGGAAGCGGCCTGGGAGTGTCGCTGACATTCAAGCCGGACTGCCGGAGCACGCGGTGCGAACGAGGCAACGTCCACATTGCCGCTTCGTTGCCTGTCAACGTACTATGCATTTACTGTTTCGGCTATAGTGTGAACTGTGAAGTCTTTTCCTCTTTTGTTTTCCTTGTTTCTGATCTCAGTGATACTTTTTTTCCCGACGATCTAAGAATGGGAACCGTGTCGATTATATTTTAAAAAATAAATATTGATCGGTCATTGAGGAACGGTGATTTGGATTGGAATATCAACACGAGTTACACCACACAACATTTTCCATCGTGGGAAAAACAATCATACATGCCAAATTGCATATGCATCACTACTCAGACATCCACAGGAAAGACGCATCATGTTTAGCAAGATGGTTGGGACGTGGAGAAAGATGGGAGAGGCACGTGGAAAGGTAGGACGAGGGTGATTAGTGGGTGAGGAAACGAATGCACGAAGAGGATGGGTCCAAAGAGTATGCATCCAAAGAGTATGCAGGTGACGAAACTTTTTATTATTGGTGGAATCATTTACTATCGTCTAATTTTTTTCGGGTCCGTAACCTCCCTCATAGGTGAGTCCTCTACGAAGGATTCGGAGTGTAACTCTCGGAGAAAATTGTTTAATTGTTTTAGTTCTCTCGCTCTTTATATATATGTTCTTTTGATTTTTTTTTTCTAGACAAAATTAGCTTGGGACATATTGCTAAGTCACCAAGAGTTTTACTATTTCAATAGAACATGATTCCATACAAATGGCATACAACAGTCCATGGAATGTGTTAAACTCGGTGCGACATGCTAACATTAGGACGGGAGATATAAAACAAAGATGTCACATATAAGTCATAAAAGATTCTTGAAGCTACATACTTGTTTATTTACTTTTGAAAAATAGAAACCACGTTACTTGACTTTAGAATGCATTACCAAGACCTACATGTGGTGTTAATTAGGGGCCAGCAGAAGAAAAATGCTTGCTTAGCTGTATCGGGTTGATGGGGTTTTATTTAGGCTTCACTTTCAAAAATATTTATGAATCTTCTAGTAATTTAGTAAAAACTGAAGGAAGTAAATTCGCATCAACCTTTAGAAAAGTAAACCAAGTAGCTGCTCCCTCCGTCCAAAAAGAAGCGTTCGTTTAGCCTTTAAATTTTATCCCACAAAGAGTGTTCCTTTAGCTCCTAATAAAACTCATCTAATTAAAGAAACACTCACACCAATAAAAAAAGTGTATTGAGAAGTGCATAGAGCCAATGAAATGATCAATTAATGCCTAATCTCTGGTTCCAATGCACGTGCATTTATTCCAGATCTAGAAAACCAAACAGACTACAAAACTTTCTAACCACAACTAATATGAGTAATTAGAGCAAGTTTAATAACGCAGCTAGCAAGCGAGCTGCAAGGTTTCTCTCAGCCTTTTCCTAGCCCACTCGTACAATGGTTAGCTCTTCACCATTAATACATGGTCCACAAGTCATTCTCACGAAGTTTCTTGGTTCCTGTGCCCAAGTCGGCTGTAAGCTTATAGCCCGCTTCTCGTTTCTCACCTCTTCTCTCTCCTCCACATCAGCATTCAGCCAGCTTACAGCCCCTTATTATACTTGCTCTTAGGGGTAATATGATCACTTCTCACCAAAATTTTCTAAATGGATACTTATATATTTTAGGACGGAGGGAGTATGTATATAAGTTTATAGTAAGGTTGAGCAAATCATGTATTTGATCTACTTCTAGATAAACATATTTGCTACGCCCCAACTTGAACCAATTATATTTATGATTCGTAAAATTTCAATCAAGGAGGAGTACGAAAGGACATAAGTGGCTTCCACGCATATTCACTGTGCAAAGTAGTGATTCTCTGCATCAATCAGTTACTAATGCAGAGTATCGAGTCTGTCGTCACTCGTCGGCAATCAGGCTGTCACAAAAACGGAAGTTTCTGTGAAGAAATCAAAAAAACCGCCCAGCGCCATGTAAAAATGACTCTGCGTAGGTAGTAGCAACTACCAAGCAAATTGAGGATTGACTCCTCGATATACTACAATTCTATATTGTGTTGACCAAGGACGTCATATGGTGTCCTACATATTTACACTGTTTTACAACAGGAAGTTACAACCAATGCAGAACTCTCCATAACAAAGATATTCCTCCCCTACCAACAAAGTGTAAAATGTGAAAAATGATCAGAAAAGTCCTATATATATGCACGTCATTGAATGCCTAAACGTATTTACAGAATAGTTTTGCCCTTTTGCACTGTTCTTCTATCTGACAACTGAAAAAAAGAAATGAACATAATATCCATGTGTTCAGTGCCTAAGAGCCCCATACTTATGCCTAAACAGAAAAAATTTCCTTCTGAAATGACCCCTTCTGTGCAGAAGGAGAAACTATATATATGTCATGACTCCCGTTCTGACTTAGCAAAATCCTGGGGCTCACTGCTGGCAAACGCTAACCATACTGCAGTACCAGTTAAGTAGAAGAATATAGCAGGTGCAAAGAGTGATACCTGCAGACAAAATGATACAGCTACGGGGTATTAGAAATGGCTCATAAAAGGAAATATAGTTTACGAAAATTGATTGATGCCATACACTCCAAGAATGTGTTGAATCCAGAAGATAGCCTGTCAGTGCAATGCCAACAATTCCAGGCACAGAGCCTATGGTGGTTGTGATTCCCTGGAGTGCAAAGGCAACAAATCAACAACTTCGTCTCATGATAGAACCTAAATTGTGCAGGGTAACATAATGCAGCCAGCATCCACCGCTAACTGTCCATCTACCTTCTACGAACCAAAGCGGAAGAATGTCCGTTGTCTATTTTTTTTTCCAGAAGGTAAGTGAAGAGAATTCGAGAAGGCGGAACAATGATCCCTTACCAGGAGAATGCTAGCATATTCACGAGAGATATCTTGATGGGTACAATAAAGCCCTGTTTATCAAAAAAAATATTAGGTTTAGACCCTGGAACCATAACGAAAATGCGAAATGTGATGGTAAGCTTAACACCATGACCTGACAATGCGAAGTTGGAGAGTGATAGACCAATTGTAAGAAAAGCAACTATTTCCCAGGGAGGTAGTCCAAGATCCATGGAGGAAAGCATCAAGAAGATCGCGGGTGACACAAAGGAAATTGTTTGACATATTTTCCGTACCTGAAGAAATTAGAATAGACTCCTTTTTTCAGTTGTCCTATAATAGATGTCTTACATTAGGAGCTGATTGAAAATACCATTGAGTTACAACAGAGCGTTATATTATTATTCACTCCTGACAATTGCCAGGCTTTACATCCGACGGGGCAGCTTAAGAGTCCAAGTTGTGGCTGTGTTTCGGTGTTACCTTCAAGCAGCAGGGACTGTAACTGTAAGAATCGAGCCCATATTATTGCGTTTGAGTATATACTATGCCACTAGCAGTAAGGTGTCCATGTCCGTATGGCTGTTATGGACATCTCTGATAGATAGAGGGGGCAGCGTCAGATTCAATGAAGCAAGGAAGAGACTAGTCTACTTTCTTCCATTTGGCATTGCCAGCCCCTCTAGTTTTACTTCTTATACCCCAAGTCTCCAACTACCTTCTCTAAAATTGAACCATGGCACCTACCCAGCAACCATACAATATCTGCAGCAATGGCACGCACAACACAACCACCTCATAAAGGGAAGGCTGATCAAAAGAAGTGAATGAATTACCTTTGTGGTGTCAACTCCATTTGATATCAAGTTGTCTGCAAAAGGTGCTACAATTGATGTAACGACCATTGAACCCAAAGGAGGAAGGATTGACACCTACAGCAAACATTGTCGATTCAAAAGGTCTACATGGGGCTGGAGTAAAGGCTAGACATCAAAGCAAAATAAAGGCAGACAACATAACGTAGTGAGAAGGGATTTGGGGATTTCAATAGAATGGTCTTAATATAACTTAAGAAAGGAAGCGTCAACATACCCATGCTGCTTCTGCCAAGCTCAGGTTCAGCTCTTGACTGTAAGAAAGAGTTAGGGGGGAAATCAACAATCAGAACTTGTGCTATATATGTTTGGCATAATGTAATGAACAGATATCAGCATATTAAATCGGAGCCATCACTTCCCTAGATTTCTAGAGCATAGAACATACTATCGAATATCAGAACAAATGTAGTTATGAAGATGAGAGAAACATTAACAGTGGACTGCTCATCATAATACTTGAGTTCAGTAATTGTAATTGTTAAGTGCAGTATATGTAATATGTCAGGGGTAGTCTAGGTATTTCACAAGAGTCTAAAGTCTTCCCCATTGTACAATATATTTCCCCTTTTGGGCTATTGCAATGTATTCTGATAGTACACAGTTCGTCCATCCTCTATTCTTTTTTTTTTCTCGAACACGCAGGAGAGCTGCGTATCTTTGATTAAGAGAGAATAAAGGTCCAAATTACAGGGCATCACCCCACCTTGGACCAGGATGAGGGATGTAAACCATAGGCACTAAAAATTCGTAACAACAAAAAACACACAAGGACCTGACCGGACTAAACCCCTGTTTTAAACTCTAGATCACCACCCTTTCTAGGTGCAGGCCAGCAAGCCCCTTGGCTCCAGCTACCTGCCCCAAATGTGCTTCATCTATGAAGGCCTGAAGAGCTCTACGAAGATTTGGAGCAGAACCATCAAAGACACAAGCATTGCGATGTTTCCAGAGGGTCCATGATCCCAGGATGACAAGGGAATTAAATCCCTTTCGATACTGTTTATGAAGTTTCTTCCAAGACCTTCTCCACCAATCTGCCAAGGATTTAGCTCTACGACTACGCACCAAACTAGACAAGTTCAAGGGATTCAGAATATAGAAATAAAACTGTCGTGCGAAAACGCAGGTGGTAAGGATGTGTTGGACCGTCTCCTCTTCCTGATCACACAAGGGGCATTGGTCAGGGTGAGGCAAGCCTCTTTTCTGCAGCCGATCAGATGTCCAACATCGGTTCCTGATTGCCAGCCAAACAAAGGTTTTGCATTTACTAGGCGCCCATGCTTTCCAAAGCCTCTTCCAAGGTTCAAAGGTAACAGACCCAACCAGAAAAGTTCTATAGGCTGATTTTGTAGTGAAATGGCCCGAAGCTTCAAACCTCCATTGGTGTTGATCTTCCATAGTGTTTAGCATAATATTTGACAAAGCATCCCAAAGCTCCAGATAATCATGAAGTCCATGCCAACTAAGAGCTCCTCTTATGTCTGATACCCAAGATTGCGCTTGTAGCGCTTGTGCCACAGTTCTAGTTTTTCGCACCCTCAAGGGAACACTTTTATAGACATCTGGTGCTAATTCTTCCAGGCAGCAGCCATGTAGCCAACGATCTATCCAAAATAAGGTATTCTCCCCATTACCAATAGAAGTTGCAATTGAAATGGCAAACATGGCCCGACTATTGGAATGAACTGGTATTTCAAGCCCACCCCATGGTCGGTCAGGTTTGGTCTTCTCAATCCATAGCCATCGCATTTGTAGAGCCCAACTCATGGATTCAAGGTTGTGAATTCCCAATCCTCCCAGATCCATGGGCCTCATGACCTTCTCCCAGGCCACCAAGCAACATCCTCCATTCACATCCTTTCTTCCTTTCCACAAGAAACCCCTTCTAATTTTATCTATGGCCTTAATGAACCATTTAGGGACCTTGATGGCGATCAGCAAATAAACAGGAATTGCAGTGAGGACGAACCGAACTAGCACCGCTCGACCAGATAGATTCATGAGAGAAGCTTTCCACCCTGGGAGCTTGTCAGCTATCTTCTCAATCCAAGTCATTAAGTCACACCTTCTCAATTTCCTGTCAGAGATAGGTAGTCCCAAATGTGGTAGGGAAAGAAGAGGTGGTACATTGCAAGGTGCTGTTTACAATCTCTATTACACCACCATCACATTCTATGGGGATTACGCAGCTCTTATGTAAGTTAGTTTGCAAGCCTGAAGCCACACCAAAAACATACAACAGATTCTTAGTGAGCTGCAGATCATCTTCTTCCAGCCGAATAAAGAGTGCTACATCATCAGCATATAAAGACATGCGCTGTCCAGTGGAGTGGAGGGGCTGTAATAGGCCCTCAGTTTCAGCTTTCAAGAAGAGACTGTTTAGGACATCCATAACCAAGATAAAGAGCATAGGGGATAGAGGATCTCCCTCTATTCTTAACAGTAATAAGTACGTTTGGTCCTATCTCAACGGGAGTTGATCTACTTTCAAGAAAATCAAATGAGCATGCAGAATGTGTATGCGGGTGCAAGGAACTCCTTGAAATAAAAGGTTAGAACAATTAAAAGATTGCAAATGGAACTTGGAAATTCAGAGTTGAAAATTCATAGTACTACAAAAAGCTAGATACTACAAGACATGTTTACTATAAAGTATCCACTGAAGCAATTTTTTACACTTTATCTAAAATGACACATGAAGTATATAAGATAATTTGAGAAAGAAATGCAAGGTGTCAAACCTAAAGAATGTTGGTAGCCAAGACAAGCACGTATAATGCCCCCAGCTTCCACAAAAGTGCGCATATATCATTGCCCACACTGCCTTGCTTTTGAAAAATGCTCCCCAGGGCACATCCTACAAGACAAGCAATGACCATGTTATCCGGTATGTAAGAAAATCACTATTGGCATAGAAAATTATGTGTGAGAGACCCAATTTCCTAAGATGGTCGCGTTGCATCACATAATTTATAGAGAGAAACGGCATGTAGTTGAAGTTATTCATTGCAAGCACAATGTACTCGTGTCGACTAGTTATGAAGAATCCAACATTTCTTGTAAGTGAGATGACCAAAGAAAGATATGTAAACAAAATGATGAAATCCATTCAGACAAATAAAAATGGTAGTTAGTATTTACTGCATACTTTATTTTGTGAATAACTCAAACTACACATTAGATCATATTGGTTCTTCCTTCACTTCAAAATTCAGAACATTTCAAGTTTCATCAGTGTGAAAAACTGATAGCAAGTTTCTTGTGCGATCTCTGTATCTAGAAGACAACCTTAAGTGAATTTTGCGTATCTTCCAATGACGAGTTTGATGATTTTGAAGAAACGGCTGATGAGATAAGGCCATCAGATCCAGCAGAACTTGGACCCAAATCTGCATAGTACAGGAAACGTCTGCGTTGTTTTAATGAATTATCTGAGCAAAGGTGATAGTTAGAAAAAAGAAGTTTCAAGAAGAGAATGTAGACACAATCTAGCTCAATGATTACTCAATACTGAGGATATTCCATACTCACTATAAATAATTTTAAAAGGAAGGTAAAAATACACCGCAAACTAGATGAGGTATACTCATGTGAACCATCATTATTAGTGCGTCAAATCAACTTGACACATGGAGCTTTGAGGAGGTAGTTCTTCATGCAACAGATCAACAGTATAATTTTCAACTCTGAATCCTATTCGCTTCATAAGAACAAGAACGAAAAGGTAAGTTTGTAAATTGTGTCCTTAACCCTTATCTACATAAACCTTCTCCTTTTAGTCCTTTCAACAAAAGCTGTTAGATAGTGATTATAGGGACAACTATCGACTGTTTCTGGAAAAACAAAATCAAGTTACTTTACTGCTCTAACAAGATGGTTAATGTCCTTACAGGTATAGAATGCTATGCGCTAGTTATATGGTACATTCCCAAGAAAGAAACCAACTATTCACATGTGAATGATGATAGTAAGGTTATACCATGACTCCACCTAAATCTTCATGCCCTAGTTGGCTTTATTGCATAAGAAAATACAGTTATAATTGCAGAGAAGATATCAATAGAATTAATTACCATAGTGATTTATAAGGGAAAGTTTACATCATGGTAAATTTTTTTCTCGAACAAAGTTTACATCATGGTGACTGAGATCAGAAAGAAAGATCAGAACTTACTTAGTGTGCCTTCATTTTCACCTAACTTTTGTTCTTTAAGAGATTCAAACCCTAGACACCTGTGGACAAAACAGAAAATAAAGTTAAGCTATAATAGATTATCTACTATTTACTTATTAGAAATATCTTCTTACCAAATAATCCCAAGAAGGCCAAGTATGTAAAAGGCGGATTCCCATCCAAGGTTCTGAATGATGGGAGGGGCAAACAGAAGTCTGTAATATAATAGAATATGCAAAAAGTTATCTTCATAGCAACACTGTTGCTATAACTTCAAGCTGCAGGGTCGCACAGACAAAATGTAAGGCAATTTCCTCTGATATGTAAGAAACAAGTTGCATCTGGTTACTAAGGTAATCTTGGGTGGTATCAAAATTTAAGATGACAAATAAGACAATCGAGTTGAGCATCATGCTTAGGAATTAGGATACCAAAGTAACTAACCCATGATGAATAGCGAAAAGGTGAAACCAACAGAACAGCTGAAAGCAGTTCACCAGAAAAGCATTTTCTTTCTAAGTATTTCTCACACTGCATTCTTCTATGTATACATCCAAGTGCATAACGAGTTAGATGCCCAGCACCTACAATGTCTATAGAAATGAAATATTTAATTGCGAAGAGTTATATTATGAAAGCATTTTTCATGTAGAATCTAGTAATGTCAATTTAATGCTCTCTGTCTCATATAACATCTAGTGTGTTAAGATGATGGTCAAAGCTAGAAAGGTTTGGCTGACAATCCTAAATGGACTTAATTATATTTATGATCAGCAGTTGTATCTCAGGAAATATGCAAAGATCTGTTTAGAGATGAATTCAGATTGAAATCCAATTTATTTTTAGTTCTACAAGCATGCGAAATGTAGCAAATAGGAACATGAGCATATTCACCTATAAAATACTTGAGAAAACATACCCTAAAACACTTCCAAAGCTTGAACCATCATAAACAACGGAAACTGCTCTTGATCGTTCTTGCAAGGGAATGAACCTGCATGTGAGTGACAATGATGGTCAGAAGTTCCAAACTAGTATTGCAAAATGCTATAATGCATGTTGTATGAACTATTGCGTATAATAATAGCATTTGCAGGAAGTTTGTAACAAATATAAATATAGCCACCACCAATTATTCTGCACGAGTAGCTATGGAAGAATTCATCATCCAAAGATGGAGGGATTAAAAAAATAACCATATAGTAGCTGCCTACATTGTTCTTGAACTTATAACCAAAATATTCACCATTATCTAGAGAATGAATTTGACACAAACAGTTATAAGTTCACAAGGAAAGTCCACTAAATATATGTAATAATAACGAACCAAAGTAGCATATGAAAACAGTATAACTGATTCTAAGGAAACTCTTGCCTAGCAATTAAATCTGCAGCAGATGATGGTGAGAGACCTTCTCCAATACCTACCTAGCATAGCAACACAGGCAACATGGTAAGATGCAAGTAGATAAAAGTGATAAACCTTTCTGTTTGCCAATTATTAGCACAACTACAGCAGGAGAAATGCATTTACATTTGGATCTCACTTTTTAGTACCGACTGTATGATTTCTGACACTTCTGGAAATTTAATTTGTTAAATAATATACGAACACACACACATGTGCATTAAATTAGGTTCTTCACACATAACTTGGTTTCTCCTAAAGCGTAGTAACAAATCTAGGGACTGCCTCCGCTCCAAAATCCACACAAATGTCAGACTATGTTACTAAAGACAAACCCCAGTCTGTCATATCAAGGGATGGTTCCATAGAGATTTGGCATCTTAAGATAAATAATATAAATAAAGAAAGAATATCAAGCATGCTAGAAAAATTCTGACGAATTTAATAATGGAATAAAGCACCGCAACATTTTTAATCATACATTAAGTCTCAAAGAGAGAGTTTTAGTGAGCAAAGGTTACCAGAATCCTTGACAACACAAGTCCTGGCAGAAACCCTGCTACAAAAGGAATAATAGAAATGGCCAATGACCATGCCACAATACCGGCCACAAGCACTTTCCTACAATCAGCACAAAAACATCAGTATTAAATGAGTACAATGCGACAGTAGATAAATAGATGTTGTGTGCTGTAGTGGTAAAATAAGATAATGAGAAAGGACATGAGATCCAACTACAGAAAGACCTTTGAGATATGCAAGAGTGATAAATCAGGGTCATGATGTTAGGAGTTTTTAATCAGGGTCATGACTAGAAGTTTGTAAATTGATCTTTTAATTTTTCAACAACTAATCTCCTCTTCTGTTGAATTTAAATTCTTGTGGCTAGTAGAATTCAACTGAAAATTATAATCATAACAGTATATAAAGTATTTAAAATCTTGAAAGGGTTAAAAGAAATAAATAGGTCTTGTATTAAGCACTTTGTATTCCATACTGTCATTTTGCAATTATAAGCCCATGAGTCATACACTAGCATTAAACACTTTGTATTAGTGTTGTTTTGCAATTAGCCTACTTGGAAAAAAAGAGAAGCTTGTGGTGCCCCCCGGGGGGACAAACGACAACTAACCTTCCGCCAAACAATTTTGCCAGCCATCCTCCTGGTAGTTGACTCAATGCAAAACCCAAGAAGAATGAGGACTGAACTAAGCCAGCAGTTGATGAGTCCCAACCATACTGATGTGCCATTGGAATGATTGCAACACTCAAGTTAACCTGAGAAACATGAATATTTTGTGATTAACATAAGGTCCTGGCGAGAATAAAGGATGGGCCATCCATATAAGATTTTGTAACATTTTGTCTTATCAAAAAAAAAAATGCCATGCAAGAGAATGAGATAATTGATTATAATAACCTGCACCTTTTGATTTGATTGGAAATGTGTGCGTCTTTTAAGAAAAGGCACTACCGTAGCACTTGTAATTGTAAGATTTACCATCATGCTTGTTAATTATGCAAACTCAATTGATCCCAAATTCCCCACGAGCATCTAGTAGCTGCTAAGACTTGCTCACGATCCAGCACTCGTACGCTCGTACCTTGTCCATGTTACAGATGGCGAAGGCGAGGGAGGTGGCGCCGATGAGCTTGTAGCGCTCGGGCAACCCCTCCCACCACGACGGCCGCCTCGCAGCCCCGCCCGCCTCCTCCTTGTCCTCCTCCTGCCCCTCCCCGCCTCCCCACCCTCCCAGCTCCTCCACCACCACCGGCATCAGGACCGGCAGCGCCTCCGCCTCCACCTCCACGGTGCTCGCGAGGCCAGCTCCCACGCCCGCGCCGTCGCCGGACGGCACCACCCTCCCGGCTACGCGCCAGCGCGGCCGCCGGAGGGGCGCGCGTGGCGGGAGGACGCGGAGGAGGGGCCGGTGGCGGCCGGCCAGGAGGAGGAGGTGGCGATCGGGCTGCAGAGCGGAGGCCGCCGCCATGGCTGGGGCCGCGAGCTGCGAGGGAAGGGAAGGTGTGGAATTCGAATTTTTGGTGGGGCGTAGTTTTTGAAGCAATTTTTTTTTTGAAGCAATTTTTGGTGGGGAATAGTGTCGAGCGGTGGTGGGCGAGGCTGCGAAAACTGTTTGCGATGAAGTTTTCCTGGGAGTTTGCGCAGCGGGGAGGGAGCCACGTCGCGCAACCAGATCCCCTGACGTCCACGTAACGAAGTCAAAGGGATATAGAGGATTTTTTTTTTTATCTCCCCCCAAATGAATCGTTGATCGACCTCGAGAACATGTGAACCAGAAGCGCAACGGGAGAATAGTAGAGTGCCCGTCTTCCGCGTAGCCCTATGGCTCGGTGCCTCGTACGCCGTGACGACCAGAATACCAGATGGAGACGTTTGCCAAAATACGAGAGGCTCTGAATTATTCAGGATAGTTGGAAAGGGTGTGCGATACTGTGAAAACAATCGGAAGCGACATCTCTGGGCATGCCGGCCAAAGGCACGTTCAAAAGATTTGTGACACCTCATGATATTCTTGACAGCATTAAAACAATCTCGTGCTACTATCATTTTCCTGATGCTGCAATAATCTTCAGCAACAGCGAGTGCTTCCGAGCAAGCCATTGCTTCCAATGATTCAGGATCAGTTACATTATTCGGAACAGTCATAGTAGTGGCTGCAACAAGTTCTCCATTATTCCCAAGAAGATAGCAATAGTGCATTTGGATCTTGCTTGATCAAACGCACCGCTATCTAAACGCTGGTTTCTTGGTTTTGGTTCCCTATTTTTTGTTCAACTTCTTGCCTCTCAACAAACTCCGATTCTTGTAAGTAACCATTGAGGCATTGACGTTATGGAAAAGGGGCTCTGAAAGACACCTTCATGGATAGCTTTGCCATATAGCCCAATAAGTAATAAGGATTCGTATCCCAACAGCTTTAGGAAAGGTTACAGCACATAAACAGAACCCAGTATTTTGGATCAGAAATACACAAATTGGCTCAATTCTGATACCTTCTCATCCACCAAAGCCCAAACACTGAAACACACCATGTATCCTCATCTGCACCACAAATTTTGCACTCAGCTGTAGTTGCTAGATTTCTACTTTTCAGCACACTAGCTGTAGGTATTGTGTTCGGTGCAAGACTCCAACAAAATACAGTAACTTGATTTTTTGCGGCAGCTTCATGCTTCAAATGTTTCCACTCTTTCTTTCTTTCTTTCTTTTCGAGATCTATGTTTCCATTCTTTCTGTCTTGTTTTTGTTTCCAGAGACAACACCGCCGCTGTACCGGATAGAACACCTCAGTAGCCCGCTAAACTTCTAGCATGCTGGGCTCAGCACCAAAGCCCAGCCAAGCGACAAACGTCACTGCAGGCCCAGACTAATCCTTAGTCGGCCCATGTATTTCTATGTACTCGCAGTGCACCAGGATTCAACAACATTTCAATCCATGATTCAAAAATTCAAATGAAGGTCTGGAATTCAAACAAAAAATAGGTCCAAATGCACCAAATAATCCACATAAACATGAGGAAAATAGAGCTTAATGCATCAAACATAGCACCACGTACGTACTAACAGTCTACCACTCCCACCGGCTCCTGACATTGATGCAAGGATTCGCCCATGTATGTCCTCCTCTGTCTCATCAAGGCCACTCGTGTACATGAACATGGTCATATGGTCTTTATGAATTGCAAGCCATCCATGATGCCATGCTGCGATTGCTTAAAAAGATGCATTATGATCTCAAAAAGACTTTAAAACAAAGAACATTGAACTCAAATTTGTTTCTTTTTCCGTTTCAAGAAAATTTGTTTCTTTTTACAGCTTCTTTTTATTATTATTCTGGGAGAGTTTTCCTGTTTTGACAAGTAGAAAGAAATTTTACGGACAGGAAAGAAACTAAGGTGTTTCAGACAATTCCCATTTAGCCAGCCCATTAAAAAAAATGAAGACTGCCATTAAATTGTAGTGCTGGAATCCATTTTGCAGCGTAGAGACGTCAGTTAACTGAAGTCGGCCGTGAAGTCGCCGCAGGTGATTTGTTTTGGTGTGGCGCCTAACTCTGAACTTGTATGTACTCTGCGCCTGTAACCTGCAGAGACAACAGAGTTACCTGATCAAAGGTTAACTATGTTTTCAAAGGGTTGGACACACCCTTCTAAACTTTAGTAACCATTTACTAATAATGGATTAATTAGGTTTAATAGATTCATCTCGCGAATTAGTATATGGATTTTACTTCATTAGGCTTAATAGATTCGTCTCGCGAATTAGTATAGGAGTTCTGCAGTTAGTTTTATAATTAGCTCATGTTTAGTCCTCCTAATTAGCATCCGAACATCCAATATAACCCTCCTAAAGTTTAAAGTTTAGCACCTCGTATCCTAAGTTGGGAGCGCAGATCACCGAGATAAGCTGCAAGCCTGCAACCACGATGCCGATTATTACCCAAAAAGACGCAAAGTTAAGCGACAATCACGAAGTACAGTACTCCAAGATTGGAGTTTGTATAATTATGTTCTTCAATGTAATACAATTTTCCAATGTGACACGACAAAACTGACCAAATCTGTTTAACCCAATCAAGAAAGGAGATTACAACAAGCGCATGAACGCCGATCCATTGATCCGTTTGACTTTCTAAAGCCTGTTCTTTCTTGTGTTTTTCTTCTCTATCTCAGCGGGAGGAAAGAAATCAAAACGAGCACAACAAGGAGAGCACCGAGCCGAGCTCTGCAGCTTAGCGCCTCCCGCGCTTGGGCGCGGCGTCGTCCTCGTCCTCGTCCTCATCCTCATCGTCGAATTCGTCGAGGTCCTCGTCGTCGAAGTCATCTTCGAACTCCCCGTCGCTGCCCATGGCCTCGAACTCCTCTTCCTCATCCTCCTCGTCCTCGCTCACCGTCACGGCCGCCTTCCGGCCCGCGCCGCCGCGTGCCGCGTACCCGCGCCGGGCGAATAAAGCCGCCGCCGCTGCGGCCCCGCCCGTCGTGCTAGTGAGCTGCAGAAGAAATCTGGTGTTGGTAGCGGCCGCCGCCGCCGCCGGCCGGAGAGGGGCGAGGAGGAGCACCGGGCTCGGAGAGGCCGCCGCCGCGGTGGCGGCGAGGCGGCGGAGGGCGAGCGCGGCGGCGCGGTGCATGGCCATCTGGGCTGTGAATTGGGGGAGGAAAATGCGGCGCGGGCGGGGTTGTCTTGGGTGGCGGCTAGGGTTTAGGAGGGGGTTTTAATGGAGCCGGGTGAGAGGGAGGCCGCAACTTGAAGGAAGCTTCCAGAGACGCGAGGAGGGCTCGCTCGCCCGAGCGATCGGTCGGCCGCCGCCTTTGCCCATCTGCGCTGCGCCATGCCGGCCGACCGGCGAGCTGGTCCTTTCTTTTGTTTCTTCTTCCGGGATTGGGTTGGGCTGCTAGTGGTATTGGGCCGTGCATCTACCAAAAGATAGGATGTTGTCAGGCTTTGTGTGTGTCCGTGGGTAGTGCACTGTCGATTGAGGCGGGCCGCTTAAAGAGAAGTTTTTTTTATATACTTTTTACAATTTTGCAGAAATAGAGCTATGTCACTGTACGAAACGGCGGTAAAGGAGCATCGCCGGTTGAAACGGCGGTAAGGGGACCTACCGCTGGGTGAAACAACGGTAGGTCCCCCATACATCTTACCGCCCTCCCTCCCCGTCCGGCGAGCCGCCTATGGGATGCAATGGCACGGGGGTCGAGGCTCTTCGGCTGCGTGATTTGGCGGAATTGGCGGGCCACCGTTTGAATTGGCGGAAGGGATCTAGTTCGCCATATGAGCCAGCGGGGCTTCCCCCTCACTACAAGAAAAATAACCTTTCATCCTTAGTCTAAGTATCGATTGTTTTTGGATCTAGTCTAAGTATCGATTGTTTTTGGATCTGGTACTAATACTGGTTCCAAAGTTAGGAGCCCCCGGAAGCCCTCTAGTACCGGATGGTAGCTCCACCTTTTAGTACCGGACGGGTTTACCGACCGGTACTAGAGGCTTCTCTCGCGCCTGTCTCGAGGACATAGAATTTTTTAGCTATCTTCCTCTCTCTCCTGCCACCGCACAGCACATCGTAGTGCCTTATCTCCTCCGATCCCTTCCTCCTTCTCTTCTCCATTCTTCTCTCCTCTTTTCTGCACAACACATCACCCTCTTCTCTCTCGCTCCTTCTTCTTCCTCCCGCTCCTCTTCTCCACCGACGCCGCCCCTCTCCCTCCAGCTCTTCTTCTCCATTGGCAACCGGCTTCCTCCCTCTCTCTAACTCGCCCTCTCCCTCGCCCTCCCCACACCTCCCCCTCCGGTCGCCCCTCACCTTGTGCCTGGGTTGAGGAGCGCCGGCGGGGAAAGGCATGGCAGCGGCGGCTTGGTGGTACGGCGGTGGCGGCGGGATGGTGTGCGGCGGCAGGATGCACGCCCCCCCTCTCTCTCTGGATCTGCAGGATGCAGCGGCGGGATGGCGGCGACGTCGGGGGCGAGTGGAGGTGGAGGGGGCTGGGAGGAGGAGGAGGAGGCGGGGCTAGAGGGGGCCAGCGTGGGGAGGGTGGAGGAGGAGGAGGCGGCGGCGGGATGGCAACGGCGGCGATAGGAACGAGTGGAGGTGGAAGGGGTCGGGAGGAGGAGGAGGCCGGAGCCAGAGCCGGCAGCGGGGGTGGAGGGGCCGGCGGCGGGGAGGGGTGGGGCCAGGGGGATTTTGATTTTTTTTTATTTTTTAATACCCTAGAGGGTACCCTTCTAGTACTGATTGGCTAGTACCAGTTGGCCAACCGGTACTAAAGGGGGGGTTCCCAACCGGTAGTAAATTCACGTTTTCTAATAGTGCCTATAAAAGGAGGCGCGCGGCTGCCCCAGGCTCTCGCCCAGTTCTTTCCCAGATTGAGAGCTAGAGCCAGACCGAGAGAAGAGGAAGGGAGGGAGGAAGAGGAGGAGGAAGTGAGGGAGGAGAAGGGAAAGAACTGGTCTGCGCTGCTCTGGTCTGGTACTGGTCGTAGGTGAAGGGCTCCGGAGGGGTAACATCGCAAGGCGGATGTCCTGGTGCAGCCGCACGTGCTGTCGCGAAGTCCTGGGTGGTGCCTTGTGTAGCAGGCATATGTGACTTGCGGCGGGAGCGCTCAATGATGTCCTACAGCACAAAATCAGTACTCGTGTCAATTCATGAGCACAAATTTATTAATTATATCCAATGAGACAAGGGCAGGAGGATATACCTTCATATAGTTGCCGAGGCGACGATTCGACTCCATCATCAGTGACACCATCTCCGGTTTAGCAATAGGTCATCAATCAATTGGATATCTTCCAGACGGATTTCCTTCTTAGCTCTAGATTCTGCATGGAATTCTCCTTGCGACACCAAGGCATGACTACTTGATGGCTCAGCCGTGGCAGCTTCTGTCGATGGCGGCTTCTAGAGCTAATGTTGTTTCAATTTCTACAACTAGCTCGAGGGCTATAGGAGAGGCCATGACGCCAGGAGTAGTCATTGGGCCCTTGGGCAATGGCTCGGGGGCTGGCACTTCTACATTTGCCACCGACTTGACTACCTTGTGCATCAACGTAGCCACATTGGCTACTGCACTCGAAGTAGTCGTTGTCCCTTCAGGTTGCTCTTGAGGCATGAGGGTTGGCAGCACCGGGGCAAGATCTTTTGCTGAGGGGCTAAGGCCATTAGTACTTGATTTTTCGTCAGGCTTCGACAATTCCATGTTCGAGGTAATTCCAAGAACTTATAAAGTTGAGTAGCGAAGACAACGCGATACAATAAGTAGTCATAAGAGAACTAGAATTACCTGGACGATCTTTTCAACTTCAACTTGGGCTCTCCCGTTAAGCGCAAGGGCTTGATGCTCGGGAAGGGTACCTTGGGCATAGTCTGCTCCTCTACAATGCGAACTTGACCAGCCTGTGGTACTCTCTCTGGTCTTTGAGTTGTTTTTTTGCACCGACAGGGTCCGCCATTTGACCAGTTGAATGGTCATTAGCAGTACCTTGAGATGACGGACCATCATCAATCTTAATGACTTCAATGTTCACCGGCGACCTATCTTGAGCAGCCAAAGCAGCTGCCTTCTCCGCGACCATCGCCAGCTCGATTGCCTACAAATCACCAGTATCATCTAAATTAGACATGGTGGTGACATTGGAGACACCTTTTGGAAGTATATGATTACTCAGAACCTTGTCATTCCTCATAGGTGATTACCTTGGGGGGACATATTATCCACAGTGATGGATTTCTTCACGATCCATTTTGCAACAATGGTCTGTTTCTTCTTTGATGGTGAAGGGATCGTGGCTTCAAGCTCATGTGTAGCCTAGCGCTTCTTCGACCCGGAGGACGATCCAACCTTCACAAATGGTCAGGCCTCGACTTCATATTTTTCCACGGCATCACCTGATCATCACCTCTCATAAATTCACGTGTAAACACGTGAGGGGCAGCTTCACAAGCATCTTCAGATCCAGGAGGAGGAGGAGCGGAGAAGTACAAAGCAACATCTTCCTGCAAGACAAGTTAGCAAACCCAACAACTTCAAATAAGTACTCAGGGGGCTACGGCCACGGGTACTTGCAGGCTTTGGCGGGTTGGTGGTACAGAATTCCCGCACAATAGTGGGGTTCTCTCCCACATTTTTGAACATTCATTTGAGCTTCGCCATAACTTCATCAGTGTTAATCTCTTCCGGAGAGAATCTGGCAAGATCATCCAGGCCGGTGTATTGATAGTCATAGTGACACCTCTGCTGCTGGATGTGTCGCTTCATAAAGCTGAACACCACTCCGATTCCAATAAGGCCCTCTTGTTTTGACTGCGCTATTCTACCCATTAGCTCGGGTAGTTGGAGGCAATCTCCATGGTTTGGTTCATCAAGCCAGCAATTGTTCCATGAGAGGCCATGCCCTGTCAGCTTTGGATCATGGTTGCCAATGTAGCACCACTTTTCCTTCCACCCGACATTGGAGTCTATCAACTTGTAATCCAGATACTGGCCGCTTGCTACATCCTGCATCTGGATCCCAGTGCCTCCAACCAAGAGAGTATGATCTTTTGAGGGTGTGGCTTCACACAGAAAAACTTCCGGAATAATTGAAAGTGCGGCTTGATCCCCAAAAAGGCTTCACAAAAATAAGCGAAGATTGCAGTATGGAAGATCCCATTGGAGTTTAGATGCACCAACTCCAATTTATAATAATGCAGTTGTGACATCTTAAGTAATTAAGAGCCAAATCAAGAGAAATTAAGAAATAAATGAAAGAAAAATCAAAATGGTTAAGTGTTAAACACCCTTGTAATGATGCACTTGGGAAGTAAATAAAAATAACATTTATATAAGAACTCAATTTTTGGCCAATATAAAAGTGATAGATCTCTTCAAATTGAGCACCTTTAATAATTGGCACTTTCCTTGATTTTGAGTGGAAGGTGTTCAAAAACTGAGTTGAAGTTCGGTCGAAAATCAAATCATTTTCAAAACCAGTTTTGGTCGGCATTCCACCAAACTTCTCCCAAGTTTATCTCCAAATTCATCAAGTTTTTTATATGTTGGCTTTTACAAAAGTTGTAGCCTATACTTTGTCCTCCAACTTTTATATTTCGAGATTCAAACATGTAGTTCAAAATTTGTGAGAAAATACAAGTTCAAGATAGGCCCCTTCGCACGCCACGCGCACGCGACGCGCCCTGGGTGTGGTCACCACGTTCGCAACGTGCTCGCCGTCGCCACATGGCGCAAGATTCCTACCGCCGCGCCGCGCCAAGCCAATGGCCAGCAGTGAGGCGACTGCACATGCGTGCGCAGCAGCTCGCCCACTCCCCGCGAGCTCGGCCAACGCCCCGCCATGCTAGTGAGTTGCGAGCTCCGGCTTGACGCCTCGCCCCTCCCCTTCCCCTTCACCGCCCCGTGCCCATACCTCGTCGGCCGCACGCACCCCCGCTGCTCCGCCATTGCCGTCGCATGACGAGCACCCTCTCCCGGCCATCCCCATCGCCACCCAAGCGCACGAGCGCCTTCCCCTACCACCACTCCACCTGCCCAGCCCAACAAACCTCCACCACCGTCGCCACCGTCACTGGAGCCGAAGCCAAAGCTGAAGCGGCCGCATCGCCACTGCTCCGCCGTGAGCTGTCACCGGCCCTCCTCCGACCCCAAGTCCTACACCAAACCGGTCGCTGGTGAGTCCATCGTCGCCCTCATGCCCCTAGCCCATGACCTAGCGGCCCCACAACGCCGGAATCAAGCTCCCCAAGCCGCAGGCCGGTCAAGGACCCAATTGCAATCTAAGTTTTAGTTTCAGGGTCCTTAGTGCAAAAGTCAGGGGTTAGTTCATAAAAGGAAGGGCATATCTGTTGGGAAAAAGTGTTTCAGAGGGTTTTCTTGCAAAAACTATTTTTCCTTTTTCGGGTTTAGTTTTAGTTGAAATGGCTGAAATTTTGGAAATCCATATAAAATCATAGAAAAATGATAAAAATACGAAATAAATTTTGTTACTTCTTAATACTCATATCTAACTAGTAAAAATATTTGTCCTTGTGAAATATGTGTTTTTGTTGCTTATCAAAATACATGTTGTTTAATCTCCTTATTGTGGAACAAATAGTTTTTGTACTCATAAAATTCTGATAAATTCATAATAGTATTTGATTGTGTTGAAAACCATTTTATAGAGCTTGTAGAACTAAATTGATGATAGAACTCTAGTTATAAATCATTCTTCATATGTGCGGTGTAACCATGTTTGATTTTTAGTAAATTTTGTAGTAGTCAAATCCATCTTAAATTTTTACAGTAGATTTCTTGTGTAGGGGGAAAGCTCCTGTAAATCATTCATGTTCATATATTAGCACAAGCTTCCTGAACATTTATTCATATTGAAAGCCAGTTTATTTAGTAAAGATAATTGCTACTAGGATTTGTAGGCTCACAAATGATTATTTATGCAATTCATCAGTAGCATGATCATCCCTAAAAAGTTTGCTAAACAGTACAAAAATAGCACAACATGTTGTCTTTTGAATAACAAATTTCTAAGAATTTATATGTGTACACAATCACCATCAAAATAAAATCTATATTTTCTTTCCAACCAATCGTGTTTTGTGAAGAAAAGAAATATTTATAAACTTGTCTAGGTGAATGTGGCCAAAAGAAAAGAAATGTTTATAAACTTGTCTAGGTGAATATGGCCAAAATACACCCCATGTTTTTGTAATGGTTAACAAAATAAAACCTACATCACGAAAAATTATAAAAGAAATCTTATGCATATGCATCTCGTGTAGAAGCTAACCCCATCGATGGAACGTACGAGCTCATCCCGGAACGCGAAGAAGGACAGCAGGAGGGTGAGCTGAATGTGATCGAGGCAAACCAAGGCCCAAACCAAAGTTCGGAAGAGCCCAAGGCTGATTCAGGGCAGGAAGGCAAGCCTTGAAGCATAACCCTGGTTTCCAAATTTATACAATATTCTTATTACTTATGTGTGTGCATTAAGTCCATAGGAGTTGTATTGAAACCCTAGTTACATGCTCCTAGTACCCATGTTTTGAATACTAGCATGTTAGGTCGCTTAGTTGCTATGCTAAATAGGGACACGATAAAAGTCGAGTGATTTCCTGTCACTCGCGAGATATAAGAGTTGCCTGTTTACTTATGTTGGAATCATAAGGTCGACGGGCGGGGCTTTGTGTGATGTGCCTGAATTTATTGATGCCTCATCTGTATAGAGGAAATTGCTAAGGTTGAAACGTGTTGGTGTTCATGGTCAAGTTTTTGAATGTAATAAACACATGCTGAGAATATGGTAATCGGTAAGCCTAGTACCTGATTGAACCAGGGTATGGACTTTTTCCCCTATCTCTCTGGAAACGGTTCCCTTGGTGCATCATGTGCGTACAAGTGTGGTCACGGCACGGTGTCATTCCAAGGACCGATGGGGCCTTGTATCCAAGGGAAGTGGGCCCTGGACACGCATCGGGGATTGATGGAAACTGTTGGTAATGTGTGGACCCATCGCGGTACGCACATGTCGTGTGTTTAGGTCTACCTTGCAAAGTTAAGAAATTCGATTCGAATCATCTGTTTCTTGCAATTATTGAGACTGCTTGACCACTATGCTGCATTGAGTAAAAATATGAACAAGGATGATGCTTAATATTGAGGCTTGATTAAATTGCCTTTTCTACCATGCTTGCTTAGAATAGATGCTTATCTAGAATGGTTAATCAACTAGAATTTGATGCTAGAACTTGAAAGCAAGGACCCACTTTAGAAGCTTTTGGCAAAACAACGCCTCAGCCAAAAAGCCTGGCATGTCTAGGAGTCGGTGGATTAGATACCACCCGTCGGGTAAGTCTTGCGGAGTATTAGTATACTCAATCTTGCTTGTGGCTTTGTTTTCAGGTAATGAAATTGATAAAATGGTTGCTAGTGTGAATTGACCATACCAGCTCCCTCCGGGATGGACGGTTGAGTGGGACACGTCCTCGGCGGGCGAGGACCGTGGTGAGTGATGTCATGGACAGCTTCACCATGATGTCATGTATCGTCGTTAGATTATCATTTCTTTCCACTGCACTTGAACTCTGAACCACTTTATGAATTTGAACTTGGTTTGTAATAAATAAATATGGACCTCGGTGATGTTTTCATCTGGATTGTTGTAATCTCTGGGGCTCGTCTTCGTATGAGTATTTGTATGCTTATTTTGATCTCAAATACGTGGTTGTATCGGGTGAAACCCAACAGACTGCCATCTTGATCCAATTAAAGTGTTTGATCGCATTTTGTAACGTCCGTAAAATTCACCAACCAAAATCACTCGCTAAAAATCGATTTCAAAATCTTTCACTGCTTGAGCTATCTAAAATGCAGTCTTCCCGGCAAGTTCGCCGTCCTGGCACCGAAGCTGACCGCCGTCTATCCGTGTTCCCCTTGTATCTCTCCGCGAGTCACGCCGCGTGTTGGACGGAAGACCACCGCGCGTGCCCGCGACCGTTCCCGCAATCGCCGCCGCTTCTCTACTTTCTTCTTCTCATTTTCCTTCTCCTTTTCCCTTTCTTTTCTCTCTTTTTCTTCAATTCCTTATTTCCCTTTTTTTCTCTTTTCTTTTCTCCCTTCCTCTTTCTTTTTATTTATCCCTTCCTCCCTTTTTCTTTCACGTGCACCTTGCTTCTTTTTGCCTGCGCACCGCATGCATGCATGCATGCACCGTTCTTTTTTTTTATTTCTTTTCCTTAGCTCCCATGCGCACTGCACTTGGCCCTGCATGCACCGCACGTAGCCTTGCATGGACCGCTTCCAGGCTCCAAGGCTCCCACCGCATGCCGCCTGCCCGTGCACCTCCCTGCTGCACCTGGGCCCACTCCTGCACCCAGCCCCACCTGTACCCCTGCTGCACCTTGCCTCCTGGTTCTCTCACGCACGCGACATGGCAAAGCCACACGTCCCCAGCCTCGCACGCCTTGCCCAAGCACCTGTGCATCCTCCTGCCGCCGCACCCAGCGCGCCACCGCGCCGCCGCTCGCCAGCCCGCGCGACGCTGTACTCGCCTTCCCAGCACGCCTGCACCTGGCCGCGTGATGCCGCGCCGCACGGGACGCCACTCACGGCTTGTCACTGCGCCTGGTGCACCTCGATGCCATCGCGCCGCGCCACCAGCTCGCCGACAGCGCCCGACCAAGCCGTCCACGCGCATCGCTGCTCGAGCATGCCACCGCGTCCCTGTTCGCCTCGCCGCACGAGCCCAGCCCCGCCATGCTGCGCACGCGAAGCTCCACCTCGCCACGCCACCGTCCTGGGCGCTTCCTGTTTCTGAGCATCCCGGCGGCTATTAACTACGCTCGTTCTTGTGCGCCGCCCATCAGCAGCCTGCTCCACCTCACCTCCAGCCTATAAAAAGGCCTCCATTACACTCTCGACTCCACCACCGAGCTTCCCAGCCAACTCCCCTCGCTCCCGAGCTTCCAGTGCTGCTCTAACAGTCTCTCACCCGCCATCACGGAGCCGCCTCAGTCCGAGATAAGGAGAGGAATCGAATCCCCTCGGCCTCCTCTCTGTTTTCCCCCACTTTCCAGCTGTCGCCATGCCCCGGTGCCACCTATCCCCAACCGTGCCGCCCCTCCCAATCGGCGTACAAGACGTTCTATCTTGAGGAAGAAGAAAGGTCTTTTTGCATTTTCACCCATCCGCTTTTTCCCTGTCGCATACAGACCCTCCCACCTCTCTCAAACTTTATTCGCAGATCAGCCCCTCAACCTCCCAAAAATAATTATAAACAAATCCTTGGTTCTCAGAGGTTGGTCCTAAGTCCTATTTTTAACCCCTAAATACACTGTTATCTCATCATTTCATGCGCCAACCTTCCTTTAATTAATCCAAAATTTGACCACGACATCCTCCAATATATTCCCACCGAGTCATCTCCAAACTCCTTGAAAATACTCAGTCCTCCTAATTTCCGTTCACGTTCACTGTTCAAGCTCAACAGGTAAAGCTTTATTTATTTATTTATTTATAGTGTGCCTAATTATGTGTGCCGTAGATCGCAGAGTGCCTGAGGAGGAGCTTGATGACCAGTGCCGCGAGCCAGAGCCCGAAGACCAGCACCGCAAGCAAGAACTCCTGGAAGGCTTTGAGGACGGCAAGTCCAATCTCACCCTTTGATGCATATTTATCCCAGTTTTTCAAACACAACCTATTGGCCTGTTTTATAAATTGCATATTATTTTACCACTAAAACATGGTTGGATAGCCACCCCTTGATTGCTATGATTATTCCTTGTTGTCCTATAGTTATCTCTAAATATAACATACTCTGTTTGGATAATAATTACTGCTAGAATGCTTAGGATCTTATTACTCAATTCAATCATGACTATAATGTGTTTCGTTAAAGAATAAATTTGTGAGTGTTTTTAAAAGAAAAAATGGGTTTCCAAAAATGAAGGAACGGAATGCTTAGATGAGATGGATGGGTGTTTCTTGTGTGAAATGCCAATAAGTTGGGGTCGTACCTTTATGGTTGAGTAAGGTTGGGAGATATCCATCTTGTCACTAATTAAGGACCGAGTTGATATGTCATCTTGCCTAACCCAATCATCGTGCAACCACTCGACCGTTGTATGCTGCAACGGCTTAGCATAAATCCCACTAGCTAGTCTGTTTGTCATCAGGAGAGCTGGTGAGCAACGGGAGACCATGGAGAAGGAGTAAGAACTGGGTGTACTTAGATCTGGGTTAATACTTCGTTGGTAGGTCTTTAACCCCTTGGTTGCTTCCATGTTGACTAGTCAGTCTTAGCTAAGGTGGGTAATGGCTTTGATAGGATCTGCACTGGCACTAAGGTGATCATGTTGCGGTACCCTACTTGTGAAAAAAGTGTACAACCTCTGCAGAGTTAAAACCTATCTGGGTAGCCGTGTCCAAGGCATTGGACGAGTTACGGCTTGGTCACATAACTAGTGTTTGGAGATGGATGGTTTTCATGGCGTGTGTTAGATTTTGGAAGTGTCCGGCAGTTGTGGCGTGAGCTACTGTGGATGTGAAGTCCGGTAGCATTAAAACTTGGATCCTTTATGTAGTATCAACCCCACTTAATGATTCGGTTACTAAAAGAAGTGCGTTTGCAAAGAATCTTTTGGAAAATGAATCTTGGCATGTGTGAAAATTTAGCTTTATTGCAAATGAACCTTAACCTTATCCTTGATTTATCCTGTGCATATTCTTGATTGTATCACCCTCCATGGATGGAGTTGGACTTGTTGAGTACATTGGATGGAGTTGGACTAGTTGAGTACTTTTTGTACTCACCCTTATTTTGTTGCTTCAGAGGAAGACCCGAACTTCGTCGCCGAGGACCTCGAGTAGGAGGTCGCTTCCGCACCCAACGCTGCCTGTGGTGTTGGCCTTTGCAGAATGCTTCCGCTACCGTGTAGTCCTGAGTGCTGTGTCTTGACAGTAGCTTGGCTCGCTGCTGTTATTTATTTACTTATCATTTCGGCATGGCTTTCGCACCCACTGTCTTGGGAGTTGTACGGTTTATGAACCATTTGTTGAATAAATATGTTATCAGCCTCCTAGGACTGATATTTGTATCGCATTTAGTCTCTACTTATGTGGGAACGCTTCAGGTGGTATCAGAGCCATCGTTGGCTGTCGGACGCGACCATTAGGACCGGAAAAGCCTTTTTGACAAAAATAACTGATTTACAAAAGTTCTTGCCTCCCTTGCTCTAATACAAAATGATTTACATCTAAATTCTTTCCAGATAGCCGAAGAAGGATGGGTCAACAGCCACTGCTTGGAAGAGCCCGGTTTTCCCAGGTTGATGTTCGCCTGCATAGACCGCGTCGGAATTTATGAGCGCCAGAGTACACCAGCAGGGAGTACGATGACCGTGGAACCCTTCGATGTGAGATGATTATCTACATTGGAAGGAGTAGCCGCTACCCCGACATCCAGCCATGGAATGTGACTGCCACCAACTTTCGGCACAAGGACACTTACCAAGTGGCAGCCCGGAAGGCTCTGCGCTTCTTGTGCCAGATTTATGAGAAGCACATCGGCCGCACTCCGATGAGATTTTACCCGCCTGTCCAGAAGAACCGCCCGGTCTGGCTAGCCCGGGTCAGGACTTTGGAAGGACGTGGATAGCGTGAGGATGACCGTACCATTCTCCACATGGCTGCCTACCTTCTCACCTTGGATGAGCTCTACGACGAGCAGGCTACAAAGCTGAAGCAGCAGATTTGTAGAGCCGAGGACGTGGAGGTTATGGTAAGGAAACTCCAGGTGAAACTGGCGGCAGATGAGGCACGAGCTACGGCCGCCCAAAGTAATGAAGTTTATCACCATTGAGACCCTTAAGGAGGTCGAGGATCAGCACTTCCAGGAATTGAAGGATGCCTATCTCGCGAATCGTGCAAGGAGGAGGATGCGGGCGTTTGAGGATGAGGAGGCCCCGATCCTGGATGGGATTCCTGTCGTCCAAGAATCCGGCAAGCAGAAGAGCCCTGACGCTCCGCCAGCACCACCACCTACAGAGACTTCCGGGAGAGGCTCTGAAGTCGTTGGGCCACCCTCGATGGAGGACGATGTGCTGGCACTCCTCATTCTGCCAGAGGATCACTCCGTTCAAGGTAAAGACTCACCCCGCGAGTAGGATGCCCAATCTAGAGTTGTACCCCAAGCAATGAAGCCGTCCAAAATTTGGAGTTGTACCCCCCAGCTGTGTTGTTGTACTGATCGTGTAGTGCATGTTTTGGCCCTACCCCAAGTGTTGTAACCCCCCTGTGGCAAAAATAAAATCGTTTGTGCATGTTGTGTTGCTAGTCGCTGTGCTTGTCGACAGGAGGTGGATCCCGTCTTTTCGAAAATACGAATTAATTAACTTAAACATCGCTTTAAACCCAAAATCAAGTCTCATGGAATTTCGCTCAAGCTGTAGATGCCTCCCAAGCGTGCCACCAGGACCTCTCCAAGTTAGGCCCATGCCACCCCTAGTGCAGAAAGACAGCTAGAAGGGCAAGGACTACCCCCAACAGTGCACCACGAGGAGCAGGAAGTGAGTCAACCTGAAGGTAGAGGAGAAATCCAAGTGGGAGCACAACAGCCACCGTCCCCACCGGTCATTGATTTGGTCCAAGTGATGAACAACCAGACTCTTCTGCTAGAAGCCTTGGTCAATGCTATCACCCGCCAGAGGCCTTGCGGGCAAGGCATGAATGAAAAGTTGACAGACTTTCTCCAGACCAAGCCACCCACTTTTAGCGGGTCCGTGAACCCTCTGGATGCAGATGACTGGCTGCGAGTTATCCAGAGGAAGCTAGAGCCGTTTGGATGTGAGAGTAGGGATAAGGTTCTCTTGGCTACCCACCAACTCATTGGGACTGCTCTAGCCTCATGGGAGAACTACTGCACAGCCACCCAGGATGCCTCCACTATCACCTGGGGTGAGTTTGTAATAGCAGCGGATGAGTTCTGTGAACTGCGCCAAGGCAACAAGTCTATGGAGGAGTACACCTATTAGTTCATGGAGCTGGCCTGTTATGCTCCAGAGGAAGTGGACAAGGATGAGAAGAAGCAGGATATGTTCAAGAAGGGCTTGAATGCAAAGCTGAGAACCCTGCTTACTCCTCAGATCTACCCTGACTTCAACACCTTGATGAACATGGCCATCCTGACTGAGAGAGCCAAATCAGATGAGCGAAGAGACAACAAGCGTTGGTTCCTGGAAAGCAAAACCCACCAGTAGGACCGATTCCAGAGGCCGAGGAGTTGCAGCCATCTAGTACCCAGGTCCCAAGCTCTTATGCAGTACCACACCCAGTCCCAAGCATTCGGTTCTCATTAATCCAATGCCCGATTCAGGAGCCAAAACCCTATCAAGGCCCCACATAATTGTGCCAGTCAAGTCACTAGCAATAGTAGGGCATGCTTTAACTGCCGTGAGCTAGGGCATTTCATCGCCAACTGTCCATATGCCAACAAGCCAGCGGCATCAGCCTTCTCCAACTTTGTAAATGGACTAAGGGCAGCATTGTTAGAAGCCAACCATGTCCCAGTCCGTAGCAACAACAACCCCAGCAACAACAACAGCCAGCAGATGAGGCTGCCCCAGCAGTCATTTGGATGAGCCCGCGTCAACCACATCAGTGTGTAAGAGGCACGAGACGCTCAAGGTGTGGTACTTGGTAAGTTTCTAGTCAGCTCAGTCTTGGCAACAATACTTTTTGATTCTGGAGCATCACATTCTTTTATATCATCAAGCTTTGTGGACAAGCACAACATACCTACAGTACTACTAAAATTACCCCTATCAACCCAAACACCTGGAGCTGACATTCAGTGTCAACTAGGTTGTTCCCGCGTAAAGATCAATTTAAGTGGGGTTAGCAGACTTGTAGTATTTAAGTCTAAAGGGATAGATGTGATCCTTGGAATGGATTGTTTAAGCCTACATGATGGTCCCATAGGGTGTGTAGATAAGATAGTACATCTAACCAATCAGCATGGTGTGCGAGTAACTTGTCACACTCGGCGAAATGGACCAGACCCGATGGTTTTTAGTATGGAAGCTAAGGCCATAGAAGAAGTCCTAGTAGTAGGTGAATACCCTGATGTCTTTCCTAAAGAACTACCTGGAATGCCCCCAAATAGGGATATAGAGTTCGTAATTGACCTTATTCCTGGAACCTCCCCTATAGCCAAGAGACCCTATAGGATAGCAGCATCTGAGTTGGTAGAACTGAAGAAACAGTTAGGGGAATTACAACAGAGTGGTTTTATTAGGCCTAGCTCATCCCTGTGGTGAGCCCCAGTACTTTTTGTCAAGAAGAAAGAGATGGGAGCATAAGGATGTGTGTGGATTATCGCGCACTGAATGAGGTCACCATTAAGAATAAATATCCTCTCCCCAGAATAGATGATCTGTTTGATCAACTGAAAGGAGCCAAGTATTTTTCCAAGATTGATCTGAGGTCGGGATATCATCTGCTCAAGATTAAGGAAAGTGACATTCCGAAGACGGCCTTTGTCACCTGTTATGGTCAATTTGAGTTCACTGTGATGTCTTTTGGACTAACCAATGCACCTGCTTACTTCATGAATCTCATGAACAAGGTGTTTATGGATGAGTTAGATAAGTTTGTCATAGTCTTTATCGACGACATACTTATTTACTCCAAAAGTGTCCAGGAACATGAGCAGCATTTACGAGTGGTGTTAGAAAAATTGAGAGCATACCAACTTTATGCCAAATTCAGCAAGTGTGAATTCTGGCTAGAGAAAGTGGCATTCCTTGGCCATATTTTGACCGCAAAAGGAGTTGCAGTTGATCATGAAAAAGTTGAGGTTGTTTCCAACTGGCAGCAACCAACCAATGTTAGTGAAATCAAAAGCTTTCTTGGTTTAGCTGGGTACTATCGGAGGTTCATTGAAGGATTTTCCAAGATAGCTCGGCCCATGATGGAGCTACTCAGGAAAGATAAGAAATGCACTTGGACAGGGTCATGTAAGAGAAGTTTCCAAGAACCGAAGGAAAGATTGACGACCGCCCTAGTGTTAACATTGCTAGATATTCAATGGGACTTCGTCGTTTATTGTGATGCATCCCGACAAGGATTAGGATGTGTCCTTATGTAGGATGGGAAAGTTATGGCATATGCTTCTCGCCAACTTAAGCCTTATGAGCGGAATTACCCAACCCATGACTTGGAATTTGCAGCCATGGTGGATGCCCTCAAGATTTGGAGGCATTATCTGATTAGGAATAAGTGTGAGATCCACACGGACCACAAAAGTTTGAAGTATATCTTCACCCAACCAGATTTGAACTTGAGGCAGAGAAGGTGGTTAGAACTGGTTAAGGATTATAATCTTGAAATCCATTACCACCCTGGCAAAGCTAATGTGGTAGCTGATGCCTTAGTAGAAAATCCTATGGATAGCTCGGACCCAAGGATGCCCGTCTGCAAGAAGAAATGGCACGGTTAAATGTGCACATTGTTCCCCAGAACCCCAGCCGTAAGCTAAGTGTTCAACCCACTTTAGAGGAGAAAATTAGAGAAGCCCAGGGTTCAAATCAAGATTTAATGAGAATTCGCAAGCAAACTAGAGAGAATAAGGCCCTGGATTTCAGGGTAGATGAGAAAGGAACCTTGTGGTACAAAAATTAAATTTGCGTACCCTAGGAAAGTAATTTCCGACAAACCATCATGGATGAAGCCCATAACTCGGCATACTCCATCTATCCAGGATCCACCAAAATGTATATGGACTTAAAGCAGAAGTACAGCAGGAATCGGATGAAGGCAAACATTGCCCAGTTCGTCGCCCATTGTGATACTTGCTAAAGAGTCAAGGCCGAACATCAGAAGCCAGCGGATTTACTGCAACCATTACCCATCCCGGTTTGGAAATGGGATGAGATTGGTATGGATTTTGTGGTGGGTTTACCCAAAACTCAGAAAGGAAATGACTCCATATGGGTAATAGTGGACCGACTCACGAAGGTTGCTCACTACTTACCTGTACGGACCACTTATGGTGGAGAAAGACTGGCTCGGCTCTATGTGGACAATAGAGTAAAGCTGCATGGTGTGCCTAGCAGGATTGTTTCGGATAGAGGAACCCAATTTACCTCTAGGTTCTAGAAAAGTCTCCATAAAGTCATGGGCACCAAGTTGGATTTCAGTTTAGCTTATCACCCACAGACCGATGGCCAAACAAAGAGAGTAAATCAAATTATTGAGGATATGTTGAGAACTTGTGTCCTACCTATGGCAAGGATTGGGAACAGAGTTTACCCTATGTAGAGTTCTCGTACAACAACAGTTATTAGGCCAGTTTGTGCATGTCGCCATTTGAGGCCCTCTATGGAAGGAAGTGCAGAACCCCTCTGATGTGGTCAGAATTGGGAGAACGCACTTTAGTTGGACCCGACTTTATAAAAGAGGCAAAAGACCGAGTGGCCGAAATCCGGGAGAAGCTGAAAGCAGCACAGTCAAAATAGAAGAGCTACTTAGACAAGAGGAGATAGGAATTGAGCTTCAATGAAGGAGATTTCATCTACCTCAAGGTCTCCCCGATTCGAGGTACTCGAAGGTTTCAAGTGCAAGCAAAGCTAGCCCCTCGGTATATTGGACCGTACCAGGTGCTAAAGAGGGTTGGAGCTGCAGCATACCGTATCCAACTACCCAAAGAAATGTCAGATATACACCCAGTGTTTCATGTCTCCCAGCTAAGAAAATGCTTAAGACTACCTGAAGAGCAAGTACTGGTGGAAACAATAGACTTGCAAAAGGATCTTCGGTATCAAGAAGTACCCGTCAAGATTCTAGACACTGTCACCAGAAGGACAAGGAATTCAGTGGTGCGGATTTGTAGAGTCCAATGGAGTAGACATGGTGAAGAAGAAGCTACTTGGGAACAAGAGGATGCGTTGAAGAAGGAGTTTCCCCATCTTTTCACGACTCAGCTGAATCTCGAGGACAAGATTCAATTTAAGTGAGGTAGGTTTGTAATGCCCGTAAAATTCACCAACTAAAATCACTCGCTAAAAATCGCTTTCAAAATCTTTCACTGCTTGAGCTCTCTAAAATCCAGTCTTCCCGGCAAGTTCACCATCCTTGCACCGAAGCCGACCGCCATCCATCCATGTTCCACTTGTATCTCTCCGCGAGTCACGCCGCGTGCTGGACAGAAGACCACCGCGCGTGCCCGCAACCGTTCCTGCAATCGCCGCCGCTTCTCTATTTTCTTCTTCTTATTTTCCTTCTCCTTTTCCCTTTATTTTCTCCCTTTTTCTTCAATTGCTTATTTCCCTTTTCTTTTCTCCCTTCCTCTTTCTTTTTATTTTTTCCTTCCTCTCTTTTTCTTTTCACGTGCACCTTGCTTCTTTTTGCCTGCGCACGGCATGCATGCACCGTTCTTTTTTTATTTCTTTTCTTTGGCTCCCATGCGCACTGCACCTGGCCCTGCATGCACCGCTTCCGGGCTCCAAGGTTCCCACGTGCACGCCGCCTGGCCCACGCACCTCCCTGCTGCACCTGGGCCCACTCCTGCACCCGGCCCCACCAGCACCCGTGCTACACCTTGCCTCCTGGTGCTCTCATGCACGCACCATGGCAGAGCCGCACGTCCCCGGCCTCGCACGCCTTGCCCAAGCGCCCGTGCATCCTCTTGCCACCGCACCCAGCACGCCACCGCGCCGCCACTCACCAACCCGCGTGACGCCGTACTTGCCTTCCCAGCATGCCTGCGCCTGCCCGCGCGACGCCTCGCCGCACAGGACACCACTCACAGCTCATCACTGCGCCTAGCATATCTCGACGCCGCAGCACCACCCCAACAACTCGCCAACAGCGCCCGACCACGCCGTCCACGCGTATCACCGCTCAAGCACGCCACCGCGTCCCTATTCGCCTCGCCGCGCGAGCCTAGCCCTGCCACACCGCGCACGTGGAGCTCCACCTCACCATGCCACCGTCCTGTGCACTTCCTGTTTCCGAGCATCCCGGGGGCCATTAACTTCGCTTGTTCTTGTGCGCCGCCCATCGACAGCCCGCTCCAACTCACCTTCGGCCTATAAAATGGCCTCCACTCCACTCTTGACTCCACCACCGAGCTTCCCGGCCAAGTCCCCTCGCTCCCAAGCTTCCAGTGTCGCTCTCGCAGTCTCCCGCCCGCCATCGCGGAGCCACCTCCACGAGCTGCCTCAGCCCGAGGTAAGGAGAGGAATCGAATCCCCTTGGCCTCCTCTCTGTTTTCCCCCACTTTCTGGCCGTCGCCGTGCCCCGGGACCGCCTGTCCCCAACCGTGCCGCCCCTCCTGTTTTTCCCGTACGAGACGTTCTGTCTCGAGGAAGAAGAAAGGTCATTTTGCGTTTTCGCCCATCCGCGTTTTCCCTTTCACATACAGACCCTCCCACCTCTCTCAAACTTTCTTCGCAGATCAGCCCCTCCACCTCCTAAAAATAATTACAAACAAGTCCCTGGTTCTCGCAGATTGGTCCTAAGCCCTATTTTTAACCCCTAAATACACTGTTATCTCTTCATTTCATGCACTAAACTTCTTCCAATTAATTTCAAATTTGACCACGGAATCCTCCAATATATTCCCATTGATTCATCTCCAAACTCCTTGAAAATACTCATTCCTCCTAATTTCCGTTCACATTCTCTATTCAAGCTCAACGGGTAAAGCTTTATTTTTCTTTTATTTATTGTGTGCCCAATTATGTATGCCATAGATCGCGGAGTGCCCGAGGAGGAGCTTGACGACCAGTACCATGAGCCAGAGCCTGAAGACTAGCACCGCAAGCAAGAACTTCCGGAAGGCTTTGAGGACGGCAAGTCCAATCTCACCCTTTGATGCATATTTATCCCAGTTTTTCAAACACAATCTATTGGCCTATTTTATAAATTGCATATTATTTTACCGCTGAAACATGGTTGGATAACCACCCCTTGATTCCTATGATTATTCCTTGATTGTCCTATAATTATCTCTAAATATGACTTACTCTATTTGGATGATAATTACTGCTAGAATGCTTAGGATCTTGTTACTAAATTCAATCATGACTACAATGTGTTTCGTTAAAGAATAAATGTGTGAGTGTTTTTAAAAGGGAAAATGGGTTTCCAAAAATGAAGGAACGGAATGCTTAGATAAGATGGATCAGTGTTTCTTGTGTGAAATGCTAATAAGTTGGGCTCGTACCTTTATGGTTGAGTAAGGTTGGGAGATACCCATCTTGTCACAAATTAAAAACCGAGTTGATGTGTCATCTTACCTAACACAATCATCATGCAACCACTCGACCGTTGTATGCGGCAACGGCTTAGCATAAATCCCACTAGCTAGTCTGTTTGTCATCAGGAGAGCTGGTGAGCAACGGGAGACCATGGAGAAGGAGTAAGAACTGGGTGTACTTCGATCCAGGTTAAGACCTTGTTGGTAGGTCTTTAACCCCTTGGTTGCTTCCATGTTGACTAGTCAGTCTTAGCTAAGGTGGGTAATGGCTTTAATAGGATCTGCACTGGCATTAAGGTGATCATGCTGCGGTACCCTACTTGTGGGAAAAATGTACAACCTCTGCAGAGTTAAAACCTATCCGGGTAGCCGTGTCCACAGCATTGGACGAGTTATGGCTTGGTCACATAACTAGTGTTTGGAGATGGATGGTTTTCATGGCGTGTGTCAGATTTTGGAAGTGTCCGGCAGTTGTGGCGTGAGCTACTGTGGATGGGAAGTCCGATAGCATTATAACTTGGATGATTTGTGTAGGATCAACCCAGTTAATGATCCGGTTACTAAAAGAAGTGCTTTGCGAAGAATCTTTTAGAAAATGAACATTTGCATGTGTTGAAAATTTAGCTTTATTGCAAATGAACCTTAGCCTTATCCTTGATTTATCCTGTGCATATTCTTGATTGTATCCCCCTTCTTGGATGGGGTTGGACTTGTTGTGTACTTTTTGTACTCACCCTTGTTTTGTTGCTTCAGAGGAAGATCCGGACTTCATCGCCGAGGACCTCGAGTAGGAGGTCGCTTCCGCACAATATACATAGTCATGACTTGTGAAACATAGTCATCAACTAATACATGTGCTAGTCTAATATTCATGTGTATCCTCACATGAACTCCGACTAGGGACAACTTTAGAATAACCATACAAGTAAAGAGTTTCACATACAATTCACATAATTGCAAATCAATTCAAGTAGCCTTTAATGGATATTCAATGAACACAATATACAAATCATGGATACAAATGGAATATCATCATCTCTATGATTGCCTCTAGGGCATACCTCCAACACTATACGTATCCGAACCCATAGGGTCACACACTTAGGGGGCTGGAAGCCCAATTCGGATGTGATCCGAGTTGGATTAGGTTTAGAAGTACTAATGGGCCTCGGACCCAGAGGCCCGTTAGGAACCTCTATAAATAGAGGAGTGGGGGCGCCCTAGGGTTGACACCTTTTTGGCGAAACACATCTGCCGCGCCTCCCACGCCCTCGCCTGTTGCAACTCGCGGATCTAGCAGTCCGACTTGCGACGCTTCCTCCCTGCACGTGTGGATACCTTGGAGGTGTTGCGCCTGCAGCACTCGGACGAGCCGCCGACGAGCCGCGGCACGGGGGCGATCTTGCTGCACGTGGACGAGCTGCTGAGGAGCTGCTGGACGTTGACGTGATCGACTACGTACGACTACGTTGATCGACTACGTACGACTACGTTGATCGTCTTCACTGCATCGACGCAAATCTACATCTTCTGCACCAGTAGTGCGTTGAGTGGTAATCCCGTGATCCTTATACGACAGTTCTTCCTGGTTTTACACGGTAGAAATTTTGATTTGCGCTAGTGTAGCCTACCTAGTATCCCTACAGTGGTATCAGAGCCGTAGCTGTTTAGTTTTGGATTCGGGATGTGTGCATATGGAGATATGCGAGTTTTCAGTTTGATCTATGTCCTGGTTTCGTGCTCTTGCTGCAATGGTAGTGTAACGACATACTCCTACCGGTCGGTTTTTGCCATCGGAGTTAAGTGATACACGTAATTCTAGTTGCAGTGAGCGAATATCAATATGATTGGTCGAATCAAAAAATCCAGGGTCATACGCCAGGCGCATTAGATGTGCAATAGTAGATGGGATCTACTACCGGGGTTGGGATTTTTGCCGTATGCGTATGCTTCGGTAAATCAGCCGTAACTTTTCGGTACGATCTCGGATTGGGGTGAATTTTATATGAAAATTGATCTACAGAAAAAGTTACACATGAAATTCAACCGCTTCACCGTTTTTGGCCAAATTAGATTTCCCAAATTCGGCTTGGAAGATGGAGTTTCGGGCATCCGAAGTTTGGAACGTTAGGACGCTTAACTTTGTTTTGCAGGATGTATGTATCTTGTGATCAGTATGGCCCTTTGTGTATGTGATGCATGTGTGTAACTTATTCGTGACCTACGTGTCGCGCGTCATGGCAGGAGCCATATGTGTTGTCACTTTATTGTATTTAATGGTCTGCGTACCAATCTGTGATGATCCAAGCAACTATGTAATCTTCATTACTAGCTTCTTTACTAGCTATTAGGCGTAATAGCATGTTCTAGTTCTTGGAGGACTCATCACCAGGAGGATGGCGCACATGGAACATGGAGATGGAGATCACCATGGTGAACAGGTTCTATGGAGATGGAGATCACCATATGAAAACGGGCCATACTGTGTCACAACTGTGTGAATGCTATTCTGTTTATGTTTTACTTTCTGCATGCTGTGATGTTAGAAGTAGAACGATCCCTCACAAAAGTTTGAGTTAGTATGCCCTCCCAACTAAAACTTGCACCGTCCCATGTCTTGTACAATTAGTGGTGGGTCTATGAAATTAGGGTGCCGCTAGTTTTCCTTGACTAGACGGGTTTGTGTCGGACACTTACACGCATAAGGGTTGGTTTGCTTAACAAGGTTATCTTAACGGTTAAGGACCTTGGGGCATAAAGGTTGGGCGCCGAGACATAGAGATGTCACCCAACAACAGGAGTCATATGTGATATGATTAGCAAAAGTTGCTTACCGATCTACCTTGTTTGCTAGCGGTGATGCTAAAGCTCACTAGTATACTTGTTAGTTGTGGATCCTGAATCACTAAATTTCAATAGAAGCATATTGATTTTAGTGGGAGTAGATTCTGTTAAAATAGTTTAATGTGATTTACTCTATCATGGATACGTTTGTCTTAGTGTATTTTGCATTACTTTTGTTGTAGATTAAATGGCACCTAGCAGCACTACACCGTTTGCTTTGCGTTCGGTCCTTGAGAAGGACAAGTTGAATGGAACAAATTACTCGGATTGGATCCATAACCTGAGAATTGTTCTCAGGGCTGAGAAAAAGGAAGATGTTCTAGACCACTACCAGAAGAACCTGCTGATGTTGCACCCGCTGCTGCTAAGAATGCTTACAAGAAAGCATGTGATGCTAACCTCGAAGTAAGCTGCCTTATGCTTGCTTACATGGAACCCGAGCTGCAGATGCAGTTCAAAATAAACCATGAGGCGCACGATATGATCGTGGCGCTTAGAGACATGTTCCAAACACAGGCCAGGACTGAAAGGTTCAATGTGTCTAAGGCCTTTGTGGAGAGCAAGCTAGCAGAAGGCGCAGCAGTAGGACCACACGTAATCAAGATGATTGGTTACACTCAATGGTTGGAGAAGCTGGGCTTCCCACTGGGCCAAGAGTTGGCCACTGATTTCATTCTTTCGTCTCTTCCGCCTAGCTATGGAAACTTCATCTCGAACTACCACATGCATGGGACGGAGAAGGGTCTGAATGAACTGTGTGGCATGCTTAAAACAGCAGAGGCTGACATCAAGAAAAGCGCTAGTACCAGCCATGTGATGGCTATACAGAACAAGCCTAGCTTTAAGAAGAAGGGCAATTCTTGGAAGAAGAAGGGCAAGGCTGGAACGTCCAAGCCAAACCCAGCACCCAAGGTTAAAGCTGGACCTGGACCTGCTCCAGACAAAGAGTGCTTTTACTGTCATGAACTTGGTCACTGGAAGAGAAACTGCAAGCAGTACCTAGCTTCGTTGAAGAATGACGGAAGTAAGAGTACTTCTACCTCAGGTACGCTTGTTGTTAATGTTATAGATAACATTTTTCTCGCTGATACAATTATTAATTCTTGGGTATTTGATACTGTAACACCCGCCATTTTAGTCATCAAAGTGACTTTGAAGAATTGGAAGCAATTCGAGAAGAAAAGAAAAAGAAATTGACCGAAAATCAAATTCGGGTCAAATTTGGCCAAAATTTGAATTTTGAATTTGAAATCCAGAAAAATTTGGCAAAAATATGGAATAGAAGTATAAGAGTAATTAGAACTTGAAGATCAAGAAGATGAAAAAGAAATGGTCCTAAATATCTCAAAGGAATTAAAGAAAGAAAAGGGAAAATTGAACTTACTGTTCACCATCCGAAAACAAGAATTCAGAAAAACAGCCTCAGAGTCCATTTTGGAAATTGAATTCTGATAAATTTTTCAAATAAGTAAATCAGGAAAACTATACCATGTTGAAGTATGAACTTTGGACTCCTAGAATTGGGTGTTGTTGATCAGGAATAGCAGAGGGAACCATTTCAAATGGAGGCCTAAAGTTGGCACTTTGTCATGATAGGCGGCTTTGCTGAAATTGGTTAAGTCTGAAAATGATATTGAGTACATGACTTTGGAGCCAATTTCTGGAGAATTTTCCTTGTAAGTGAGTAGATGTTTTTGGACATTAGTGAAATATGGACTATGGAGAAGGTAAATGAAATGTTGTCGTCCAGAGAAAGTGGAAGATTTGAATTCAAAATGGAGCCAAAAGTCAGCAAATGAACAGATTTCGGGCTCCTTACTGAAATAATTCTAAGTCTGGAAAACAGCATTGGTTAGCAATGTTTGGAGCCAATTTCAGAAAAATCTAGTGTAAAAGTTATATGGTTTCTGGTGCAAAATGGAATCCTTATTAGTTGTAGAACACAAATGGTGAGTGGTTGGCCTATATGGAATACATTTGGGCTACTGAAATTGGTGCCAAAGAAGGGTAAATGACCATGTTTAGGACTGTCGAAACTGAATGTTCAGTAACAGTACGTGCTGACAGAAACTTTGAGCTTCAAAATCTCGATCTTACGGTGCTTATTTCGGTTAGAGGTTAATCTATCAAATGGAGTACTTGGACTACTCTACAAGTTTGCTTAAAGGAGTTCTACGAGTTGAGATGGAATATCTTGAGCAATGGAGGGATGAACAGGTCATTTTGAAAGGAAGAAAGAAGAACAGCAGGAACAGAGGCGACAGACAGTGCCGTGCTGCCGCCGGCTCTCGCGCATGCCGGCCAGCGCGACGGCCACGTTCGCGCCACGCCGCCTACCACGAGCCAAGCTGGATGTCATGCACGGTAAAAATTGCATCGCTATCGCCTCGCCCTCATCCAGTTAACCGCCGCCTTTTTGTTTTACCGCCGGGAGCCGAGCTTGAGCAACCAGCGCCGCCGCCGGCCAACTCAACCGCGCCGTCGTCTCCCCTCCCGTTTCACCCGTCAGCAGCTTCCATAGCCCCGCTATGACGCCCTCAACCCAACCGAAGTTCATCTCCCCGTCGGCAAGTCAGTAATCGCCGTCGTTTCCGTCCACCGGCCGCCGTCACCAAATTCCCACGGTAAGCCTTTGAACCGGCTTTTTCTTCTCAATTGACGGGTCTAGGGGCGTCCTGCGAGAGTGTGGGAGCTGAAGGGGGAGTCGTGGAAGCCGCTTGCGCCGCCTCCGTGCGCCGCCATGGCCAACAGTTGGCCGAGCCACAGCCGCCCGTGGAGGGGCCAACTCGGACCGCCTCCCGGCGAGCTGCGGCTGGGCACGGGTGCGCCTGGCCTGGGCGCCGCCACCCCGTCCCGCTCAAGCCGCCGGAGAGCCGCCGTCGGCCGGGCCGCCCCGTTTTCCTCCCGTCGGCGTGCGCCCGACCTTGGCCAGGGGAAGAAGAAACCCCTGACCGAGGGGGCCCGCCCGTCAGCCGCACGGAGGGAAGGGAAAGAAAAAGAAAAGGGCCGGCCGCCCGTCTTGGGCCGGGGGGAAGACATCAGCCCAGCTGGCCCGCGCGGCATAAAAGGAGAAGAAAGAAGGTGGGCCGGCGGGTAAAAGAGAGGCCATGGGCCGGATTAGCAGGCCGAGCATCGGAGGGAGAAAAGAAAGAAAGGTGGGCCGGCCGAGGTTGAGAAAGAGGAGAGAAGGGGGAGCCGGCCCAAAAAGGGGCTGCTGCAAGAAGGCCCATGCGTGGAAGGTTAAGAGCTAGCGGGCCACTTCTCGGCCCGAGGAAGGGTGCCGGCCGTGGGCCCCACTCGTCAGTAAGAGGAAAGGGAGGAAAGTAGGAGGCCGGATGGGCCCTAGGTGGAAGTGATGGTGGGTAGAAGCAAGCTGGGTAAGAAAAGTTTGGGCCGGAGTTTTATGAATAAACCTTAGGTTTTCTTTTATTAGATAAATAGATTAAATACGGTTTTCACCATTTAATTCACAGGAAATTCTAGAAGTGCCCAAAATTAGTGAAACCAATTTTATTAGGATTGTTTTATTTTCCTTTATGCATTAAAATTCTTAAACCCTAGGAAAAATAATAAAAATTTAGGTATTTATTTAATGCCTTTTTATTTAAGGTATTTAAATAAATGCTTAAACTTTATTAAATGTATAAAACTTGAGTAATGCTTTATTATCCACAAACCATTATTAAGTCATAGGAAATAAGTTTTGAGATTAGAAAATTATTATAATGCTTTTAAAAATAAAAGAAAAGGTCTAGGGTAGGATTAGTAAAGGAAATAAAAATGGTAGGTTAATCTTTGGGGTTTTTGTGTGTTGGCTTGCAACTTTATCATGATAAATTGTATAGTCCTTGTTGGCTTGCAACTTTATCATGAAGGAAAGTTGTATAGTCTTGTATTCAAAAGTTTGCATCTCTAACTCTTGCATATACTGAATCGTAGCCGTCACAACTCCTGAAGTGGAATTCATGGAATTCAGCTGGAGATGGACAGCATTCGCGAAATGTGAACTGCCTCTTTTAATAAAGAAGTTTTCTGAAGAACTAACCTTTGTTGATCCCAGGCAAGCCCCGGTGCATTTATACCTATCTATTTTGGGAGTTATTATTTCATGTGTCCAATTATCGGTTATTTGCTATATGTATGCACTAAGTCTAGGAGTTGCTTGAGACCTATTCTTGTGTATAATCATACCTTGCTTTAAGGACATCTTTGCCACTTGTTCAAACCTTAGAAGATAACCCAAGTCTAGAAATGCTTAGTTGCTTAAATGCTTGGTTTACCAACCTTAAGGAAAAACTTTGAGTCATACATGTGATATATGGAAGGTTAACTTGGAATTGGGTAGCGGACAGAAGCTAGAGATGTAGTTCTGTCTGCTAGATTAATTTGGTTAAGGCCCGATTCGTTGTCTTAACCTTTGATCAAGTGATAAGCATCTGATCACTTACTGGGTATGGGACCAGTAAAGCCCAGTAGGTTAGTAAACTCTCTGATCGGGAATACTTCGTACCCGCGCTTGACGTGCTGGAGATTGGCAGGGGCGTAGCCTGAAACTCACATGGTGATCGGGCCAGACGTGGGGTCCCATGTGGGGGTGCGTCCCTGGGTCCGGGTAGTCTTATTCCCAATCATTGGATTTACTAATCGAAAAGTCGTTACGTACGACCTGTACAGTCGTATATAGCTGGTGATCAGGGTACTCTCCTGCAGGATGTATTATGATCCGGATCGCCGCAATTCTCGGTTATGAATGCACTTGATCACTGTTGAGCATCGTAGTGTAAATTCATGAATGATATACCTTTCTGATAAATGAGTGATGTATGGCTTAAATACCTTATTGTTGTATTTACTCTTTTCTCATCATCTAGAATGGTTAGGTAATAACTTAACCCAAATAAAAGATAAAACTAAGACATCACTTGTAGTAAGCTTTTCGGCAAAAATTGTATTAGCCAAGTACACCAAAAAGCTAGCATACACTTCCAAAGAAAGCTATTATATTGGTTAGTCGGGTAAGACTTGCTGAGTACTTCGTACTCAGGGGATCCCTTGTTGTTATTTTCAGAAAACCAGCAGGGACCCACCGAAGAGGAAGCTCCGAAGATCTAGGGTATCTTATGAGTCTCATGATACTCTAGAATAAAACTTAAATGTTTATTTTTCTTCCGGCTGGTTTACGTTTTAAATTCTTAGAACCACGCTAACCTGCACTATTAAGTTTGTTTCAACTATGGTTGTAATATATCGTACCTTTGATATGTCTTTAAAAATGTAATATTTGTTGATGCTATCCCATCGCGGATATTATCCTGATGTATGGCTATGAAACACACCGTGGAGGTTTTCAAGGAGTTCTGTGAACAGAATCCTTGACGGACGACCGGACTTATACTGTTTTATGTGCGTTTTGGATAATTGCTGCGTCGACAGCAATTAGGCGCATTTAAACCAGTTTAAGTTGGGCGGTTCCGCCACAGATACCGGATCGGTTGCTCATATTTGCAATTCGATGCAGGGAATGATAAGAAGTAGAAGCGTGGAAAGAGGAGAAATTGATTTCCGTGTGGGCAATAATGCAAGAGTTGCTGCGTTGACCGTCGGGACGATGCAACTCCACCTCCCGTCAGGATTTATTATGGAGTTGAATAATTGTTATTTCGTTCCTAGTTTAAGTCGAAACATTTTGTCTCCTTCATGCTTGATGAAGGATGGTTATTCATTTGCAAGTGAAAACAATGGTTGTGTGATCTTTAAGAATGATATGTTTATGGCTTTTGCACCCATTGTGAATGGATTATTTGTTTTAAATCTTGATGGTTCACCTGTCTGTAACGTAAGTGCTAAAAGGCCTCGGCCAAATGATTTGAGTCCTACCTACTTGTGGCATTGTCGTTTGGGTCATATAAGTGAAAAGCGCATGAAGAAGCTCCATTTTGATGGACTTCTAACTTCGTTTGATTTTGAATCATACGAGACATGTGAGGCTTGCTTGCTAGGCAAGATGACCAAGATGCCTTTCACAGGATTTCCTGAGAGAGCAGTAGACTTGTTGGAACTCGTACATAGTGATATATGCGGACCAATGAGCACGACGGCTAGAGGAGCATTCCAATACTTCATAACTTTCACTGATGATTTTAGTAGATATGGCTATGTCTACTTGATGAGGCACAAGTTTGAAACCTTTGAAAAGTTCAAGGAATTTCAGAATGAAGTTGAAAATCAGCATGGCAAGAAAATTAAGGCCTTACGATCTGATCGTGGAGGTGAGTATTTGAGCCACGAGTTTAGCAATCATCTAAAGAGTTGCGAAATTGTTCCACAACTTACGCTGCCTGGAACACCTCAGAGAAACGGTGTATCCGAGCGATGTAATCGAACTTTGTTAGACATGGTTCGATCAATGATGAGCTAGTCGGACCTACCGTTGTCATTTTGGGGATACGCTCTAGAAACAGCAGCTTTCACACTTAATAGGGTACCATCTAAATCCGTAATTAAGACACCATATGAGATATGGACTGGAAAGGTTCCTAGTTTGTCTTTTCTAAAGATTTGGGGATGTGAAGTGTTTGTCAAGCGACTTCAGTCAGACAAGATCACACCCAAGTCGGATAAGTGCATTTTCGTGGGATATCCAAAGGAAACTTTGGGATATTATTTCTACAACCGATCAGAAGGCAAAGTGTTTGTCGCTTGGAACGGGGTTTTCCTAGAGAAAGAGTTTCTCAAAGGAGAAAAGAGTGGAAAGACAGTGCAACTTGAAGAAGTTCAAGATGAGCCGATCGGGCAAGAATCAATGAGTGATGCTAACGTAGTAGAACAAGTTGAGATACCCATGGCAAGAGAAGCACCGCCACAACCACGAAGGTCGGTAAGGCTCCGCGAAATGCGGGAAATATTATTGTTGGACAATGATGAGCCTGCGACATATGCAGAAGCAATGATGGACCCAGACTCCGAAAAATGGCAGAGTGCCATGCAATCCGAAATAGAGTCCATGGGAGACAATCAAGTTTGGAACTTGGTTGACCCGCCTGATGGTGTTAAAGCCATAGAGTGCAAGTGGATCTATAAGAAGAAAAAGGACATGGATGGAAATGTTCACATCTATAAAGCACGACTTGTCGCAAAAGGTTTTCGACAAGTTCAAGGAGTTGACTACGACGAGACCTTCTCGCCCATAGTGATGCTTAAGTCCATTCGGATTATTCTAGCTATAGCTGCATATTTCGATTATGAGATATGGCAGATGGATGTCAAGACAGCTTTCCTGAATGGAAACCTAGCTGAGGACGTGTATATGATACAGCCCGAGGGTTTTGTCGAGCCGAAAAATGCTGGAAAGGTATGCAAGCTTCAGAGATCCATTTATGGATTGAAGCAAGCATCTAGGAGTTGAAACATTCGTTTTGATGAAGTGGTCAAAGGGTTTGACTTCACCAAGAACGAAGAAGAGTCTTGTGTTTACAAGAAGGTTAGTGGGAGCTCTGTAGTATTTCTAATCTTATATGTGGATGACATATTACTGATTGGAAATAACATTCCTATGCTTGAGTCCGTAAAGACTTCACTGAAAAATAGTTTTTCGATGAAGGACTTAGGGGAAGCGGCATATATTCTGGGCATTAAGATCTATAGAGATAGATCGAGAAGGCTTATAGGTTTAAGCCAAGATACTTACATTGACAAAGTGTTGAAGCGGTTCAGCATGAAAGAGGCAAAGAAAGGGTTCTTGCCTATGTCACATGGCATACATCTCAGTAAGACTCAGTGTCCTTCGACTGCTGATGAGCGGGATCGCATGAGTAGAGTGCCATATGCCTCGGCTATTGGATCTATCATGTATGCAATGATAATTACTCGCCCAGATGTTTCATATGCGCTAAGTATGACAAGCAGACACCAATCTGATCCAGGTGAGAGTCACTGGACAGCGGTGAAAAACATTCTTAAGTACTTGAGAAGGACTAAAGAAATGTTTCCTTGTCTATGGAGGTGAGGAGGAGATCGTTGTAACAGGTTACACCGATGCTAGTTTCCAAACCGATAGAGATGATTCAAAGTCACAATCAGGATTTGTGTTCACGCTAAATGGTGGCGCTGTTAGTTGGAAGAGTTCCAAACAGGAGACGGTGGCCGATTCTACGACAGAAGCCGAGTACATCGCGGCTTCGGAAGCCGCGAAGGAAGGTGTTTGGATAAGGAATTTCCTCATTGAGCTTGGTGTGTTCCCGAATGCGTCCAGCCCATTGAATCTCTACTGTGATAATAATGGGGCAATTGCGCAAGCAAAGGAGCCAAGGAACCACCAGAAGAACAAACACGTAATGCGGCGATTTCATCTCATTCGAGACTTCATTAACCGGGGTGAGATCAAGATATGCAAAATACACACGGATCTGAACATTTCTGATCCGTTGACAAAACCACTCCCGCAGGCTAAGCATGAAGCGCATGTAAGAGCTATGGGTATTAGGTACCTTCTAGATTGACTCTAGTGCAAGTGGGAGACTGTTGGAGGTATGCCCTAGAGGCAATCATAGAGATGATGATATTCCATTTGTATCCATGATTTGTATATTGTGTTCATTGAATATCCATTAAAGGCTATTTGAATTGATTTGCAATTATGTGAATTGTATGTGAAACTCTTTACTTGTATGGTTATTCTAAAGTTGTCCCTAGTCGGAGTTCATGTGAGGATACACATGAATATTAGACTAGCACATGTATTAGTTGATGACTATGTTTCACAAGTCATGGACATGGAGATGTTGAACTAATAATGTGGACACATGTGGAGACATGTGCTAGGATTGACCCAACACGAGAAGTAGTTCTCTCTTTAAACAACATATACGCTTTGTCCTTAGACCTGAGATTGTCGCATGTATTCAAGATGTGGATCGACCTACTTAGGGGCTATCAAACGCTACGCCGTAACAGGGTAGTTATAAAGATAGCTTTCGGGTTTGTCAAGAAGCATGCTATGAGACATGGTCAATCAAGATGGGATTTTCCCCTCTCTGATTGACAGTGATATCTCTGGGGCCCTCGAGTGATCGGATCCGAAAAATGCATGGCCATGCTACGTACGGTTAAGAATTAACCTACAAAGGGATTCCGAATCACAGGATCGAGAAAGAGCGGTCGGCTTGAAGCTAGACCAAATATCGTGAGGCAAAGGGAATAGCATGTATATTATGTTGTGATGGTTCGTCTGATATGATCTTCGCGTGCGTATAGGAGTTGGCACGTCTTGCTAGAGGCTGCTACCGACTATTGGGCCGAGTAGGACCGGCCGCTGTGCCCGGTAGTTCGTTACTTAGT
>NC_028450.1:11313738-11401692 GCF_000263155.2 Setaria italica | reverse complement strand
CGATCACTCGAGGGACCCAGAGATATCACTCTCAATCAGAGAGGGGCAAATGCCATCTTGATTGACCATGTCTCATAGCATGCTTCTTGACAAACCCGAAAGCTACCTTTATAACTACCCTGTTACGGCGTAGCGTTTGATAGCCCCTAAGTAGGTCGATCCACATCTTGAATACATGCGACAATCTCAGGTCTAAGGACAAAGCGTATATGTTGTTTAAAGAGAGAACTACTTCTCGTGTTGGGTCAGTCCTAGCACATGTCTCCACATATGTCCACATTATTAGTTCAACATCTCCATATCCATGACTTGTGAAACATAGTCATCAACTAATACATGTGCTAGTCTAATATTCATGTGTATCCTCACATGAACTCCGACTAGGGACAACTTTAGAATAACCATACAAGTAAAGAGTTTCACATACAATTCACATAATTGCAAATCAATTCAAGTAGCCTTTAATGGATATTCAATGAACACAATATACAAATCATGGATACAAATGGAATATCATCATCTCTATGATTGCCTCTAGGGCATACCTCCAACACTATACGTATCCGAACCCATAGGGTCACACACTTAGGGGGCTGGAAGACCAATTCGGATGTGATCCGAGTTGGATTAGGTTTAGAAGTACTAATGGGCCTCGGACCCAGAGGCCCGTTAGGAACCTCTATAAATAGAGGAGTGGGGGCGCCCTAGGGTTGACACCTTTTTGGCGAAACACATCTGCCGCGCCTCCCACGCCCTCGCCTGTTGCAACTCGCGGATCTAGCAGTCCGGCTTGCGACGCTTTCTCCCTGCACGTGTGGATACCTTGGAGGTGTTGCGCCTGCAGCACTCGGACGAGCCGCCGACGAGCCACGACGAGCCGCCGACGACCCGCGGCACGGGGGCGATCTTGCTGCACGTGGACGAGCTGCTGAGGAGCTGCTGGACGTTGACGTGATCGACTACGTACGACTACGTTGATCGACTACGTACGACTACGTTGATCGTCTTCACTGCATCGACGCAAATCTACATCTTCTGCACCAGTAGTGCGTCGAGTGGTAATCCCGTGATCCTTATACGACAGTTCTTCCTGGTTTTACGCGGTAGAAATTTTGATTTGCGCTAGTGTAGCCTACCTCGTATCCCAACAGAGACCATGGTGCAGGATGTCGTAGTCTACATGGAAAGACAGGAACTAATCGAGGATTAGGAAAGTACTCGTTGTAATAAGAGTAGAACTTCTCTAGTCGTATTCAACTAGTATTCTTGTAACCAACCGACCTAACCCTGCCCCCGGTAATATAAGGTGAGGTAGGGACCCTCCAAAGCAATTCAATTCAACCAACACACAAGATGTAAGGTATTACGCAATCTAGCAGCCCAAACCTGTCTAAATCATGTGTGTGCGTTTACCTTCAAGTTACTAATCTCGACGAGCCCCACTAACCAAAACACTACCTCGGGCACCCACCTAGGTAGGTTGGTGGGTTTAAACACCGATAGGACCTAGAGGAAGCTCTGAGCGGTAGGATAGCGAACAGTGGTCGCGGTCGAGACGGCGACAAGGTGGGGCAGGGGCGCCACCCGTCGGGGCAGTGGTGGATCTCCGATTGGGCTGTGGAGGTGGTGGGGTATCAAGCTTCAATCTGTTAGTGTCGGCAGTGGCGGCGGCGCCATCGGAGCTGGGAGGTGGGGGGGAGGTCTGCGGGGGCGAGCGAGCTCTTGCGATTTCTTGGGTGGCGGCGGCAGTCGTCACTCACGACAGGATAAGGAGCCGGGTAGCGCGTGGGGAACAAGATGAGGAGAGAGGAAGTCCATCACAGCCGTTCGTTTTTGATCCGATGACCACAAAATTCGAGTGCCGAAAGGCCCCTTCAGTTCTCGAGTATCACGTAGACACGCCCTAATAATAATAAGATGTGGATGCAACTCCGATACATGTCTTGGCGTGGAGTAGGTGGCCCGGACGTGGTCCGCGAGCTCCCTTCCCAATGATGCTGGTCAAACCATGCATGGACGACGTGGTGGAGCTCAGCTCATGGAGATTATATCGATCGTTGCCCAACTGTCGCTGACGATGCACGCGTGCCCACCGGCCGTACGTCGTCGAGCCACACGGTGGTGGCCCAATGCAAAGCGGCCACAGCTGGCTCGCCGAGCTGGCCAAGAGGCCCGTTCAAGCAAGGCGGCCTGCAGGTTGAGCTGGCGGCCATGCATGGTGGTGGCCATTGGCGCCCTAGCTGATGAGCTGCATCCGGCAATGGTGTCAAGCCGTGGTTGAAGGTGACGACACATCAGTTCGCAGCTGACTGATGGAAGTGCGAAGAACTCGACGACAAACGTGGTCTAATGGAGAGAGTAATTCGATCGCGCGCAGATCCCATCTGTCTTTTCAAACTTTCTTTTGGTACGTTTTCGCTTCCGACTTTGGGCCGGACAGCAAGATCGATCGATCCATTACAGAGGCACTAGCTGGTGAAGGGAATCCAATGCACGCACACACCACATGCAGATGCACTGCAGCCAGCAGTGGGCCTAGCTAAAACTGGCACACGGGGGCCCAGTACCGCGGTAGAGCACAAACGGTACAACAGGAACCAGTTAGGGCCCGAAAACAACAGCACACGAGCACACGACCCCACTCCTCCGATACATGCCAGAGGTACGTAGTACGGCTAGCAAGATACTTACCTCCTCAACAATACAGGCTGAATTCACTACCAGAAAAAAACTAATTCAACTAATCGAAGCAACTGCTCATTGTGTATTGATCGATCATGGAACAAAGAATCAATGATTGAATTGAACCAAAACTGCTGGCAATAATATACATGTCCTCACACTGCGAATGAATAAATAATAGGTACACATGCAAAAATTATAGGCTTACATACACATACATACAAAGCTAACCGGTCTGCATAGGAACAGGTCGATCGATCGAGAGCAACAAAAACATTGTGCATATATGCAGGAACAATGGATGGTGATGTGATGATAGAGCATGATTGCGCATGCGGAGCCGAGTGATGTCTCTACCTAGCTGCGGGCTGCAAGATGAACCTGATCAACCCTAGCTAGGCGGCTGCTGGGGTGACCGCAGCTTCCGCCGCTGCCTCCGGCTCGGCTGCTGGGGTGACCGCAGCTTCCGCCGCTGCCTCGGGCGCCGGCGCCGCCTCCGCAGCGGGCTCCGCGGCAGCTGCATCGGCAGCGGGTGCAGTCTCGGCCGCGGTCTCCTCGGTGGCTGCAGCCGGAGCCGCCTCTTCTTTCTTCTCCTCCTCCGCTGCAGGAGCCGCCTCTTCCTTCTTCTCGCCGGCCGGGGCTTCCTCTTTCTTCTCCTCGACAGCGGCGGCGTCCTTCTTCTCGGCTGCTGCCTCCTCGGTGGCGGCGGCGGCGGCGTCCTTCTCCTCGGCTGCTGCCTCCTCGGCGGCGGCAGGGAGCAGCGTGGAGACCTTCTCGAACGTGGCGAAGATGGGGCCGGACAGCAGGGCCGGGCCGACCTTGGAGATGCCCTCGCTCACTTGCTTGGCGCCAGGGAACTCTGATCGATCAACGCGCATGTAGCAGATAGCTCGTCAGTAATTCAGTACAGTGCAGGTGTATTATGCGACTACAGTTCATTGATGAGTGATGTTGTAGCTGTATGGCTGTCTGGCTGGCCTACTACTCACCGATCTTGGCCAGATCCTCGAAGAATTTGGTGATGGCGGCCGAGTTCTTCTTGATCCCGGACACCTTGCCCCTCTCCTTGATCAGAACCTGCGTTTGATCATCACTCATCAGAAACGTAGTACAAAAGATATGTTTCAGTCCCTCAGATTCAGTGCCTAGTACTCTGACAACGTACGGAATGCGTACGCGCAGCAACGATTAATTCCACGGAAAAATCAAATTTGTTTCAAGAGAGAAGAGACAGCATGATTATGTGTACCTTGAGCGGGGCAGGAGCAGACTCGTAGATCTCGACGACCTTAGGCTGGAGATCCTCCTTCTTCTCCTCGAACTCGCCATTGATCCCCTCCTGCACACAGACGCGCACACCCGGCCACGAACAATGTCATCATCCATGCATCCACCTCGCGTTGCAGGGTAACAGGCGAAATGATGACGACGAAGACGAGAAAATCAGAACCGGCGACTGACCTTGGACTCGTCGAAGGACTTGAGGAGCTCGGCGGCGGCGGCGGCCTTCTTGCCGCCGGACTTGGCGAAGACGAGCTTGATCTTGGGCAGCACCTTGGACTTCCAGATATCCATGGCGGCTCGGCAATCAGGCAGGCAGAGGAAAGGACACGACAGCTACGGCAGGGAGCAGCAGCAGCAGCAGCACAGGCTAGCAGCTAGCTAGTGTCTATGATGAGTGGCTACAGATCATACGTGAGGTGGACGCGGCTGCTGTGCGGCAGTGTTAATGGCGGCCAGGGGGTACGCCGCCCTCGGTTTATAGGGCTCGCTGCCGCCACAAGAGCTCTGGCGTTGCGAGTGATTTGCGGGAATGCCACTGCCTGCGCCTAATTATTGGGTGCGGGGGCGGAGAGACACGGCCAGCAGAGCAGGGGAGAGCACAGAGCAGAGCAGAGACGGGAGAGGTTAGCGTGATTGGCGTGTGATGATGATGCTGAGGGGTGCAGAATGCAGATGCATGCCCTGAGATTACCAAATTGTCCATGGACTCTGATCAGGCAATACACTGCATCAGGACTTATCCATTGTCTTTGTTGCAGCAAATTTGTTGAGGCTGGCATTATACATTTTTCATATTGGTCGGCGAAACAGAAGGCTATTTTCACCCGATTTTAATGAATATAAAATGATATTTGCAAAAGACATTATATTTCCAGTGACAGCACACGACAATTAAGATTGGACCATCGTCAATCGCTTCGTTCTTTGTTATCGTGAAACCGTCTTCTGGCTTCATACGAGCAGCGTACTCTCTGATCAAACGACCAGAAAGTACGTGGAAAAGAGATTGATGATGACGTTTTAAGCACGGGATGCGGCACCTGTTTCTCCAACCTCTGCCTGCACACTGCAGAGACGATCGATGGTGGCAGGGGCGTGAATAGGAGCAAACCCAGGGGCAGGGCCCTGGCCCAGTGGGCAGGCACCGCTGGCGCCGCGCTGCCAGCCTGCCAGCTGCCCGTTGGTAGGTCCGGCCCGGGACCCACGCCACGGTGTCCCAAGATTTACGCGGGATACGCGCGAGAGCCGCTGCATGCAACGGCGCGCTGCCCGGTAGCGATCCACACGGGACGGAGACGGACCGGTGGGGCCCATGGTTTTTGGACCCACGCGGCAGTGACGGGTGACGGATCTGGGGAGCGGTGCTGGAACGGAGCGCGCGGGTCGTCAGGTAGAGGCAACGGTCGTGTGGACTGGCCGGTGAGGGGGCCCGCCCGCGGGGGAGGGAGAGACCGCCGACCACGTGGCCTTGCTGGCGCCGCCAGCGTGGCGCGCAGCTGCCGTGTTCCCTTCCCCCGCCTCTTCAGATTAACTCAGGCTCGATCAGACCGTTCAGCGGGACTCTTTTTTAAGTTCTCTCCGTTGAACACTAGCTAGCTCTATTAGTTTCGTGCTCCGTAGAGATCTTACAGTTACAGTTACAGATGCTTCTGGTTTTGTCATTTTACAGAGGGTATGATCATCGTGTTCCTGGCATGAGTTTCGGTCAAACCTAAAAGGAGACGAAGTAAAGCACGAGAGACTCATCTGAACTAGTACTAAGGAGAGAGGAGGATTTGATCCCACTGGTAGAAGTTATCGATCGACGCATGCATGCATGCATGCATTGTCGACATTTGATTAAGCCATGCATGCAGTCCTCAGCTGATCATTAGCGTACGTGAATTAAACATGTTCATGCTGAAGAAAGTCGCATGGAATTAATTTTTTTTAAATAACGATGCCCAACATAGTGCGTGTTTTATTGATATAGCAGAAAAATAAAGACCTATGTGAGGTCATAGGTAGAAAAGGGAAAAGAAAAAGAAAACAAAACAGATTCATCCGATTGAATTGGGACATCAACGCGGGTAATCACTCAACTCAGAACCTCCGTACCCGACCGGTTGGACTGGGACATCAACGCGACCTCACCACTCCACTCACCACTCATTCACGCCCATATATTTACCGAAACCTCCAGGCGTGGTCCTGTGTCGACAAGGAACCGATAGAAGCAGATTGCACCGCACCGAGAAGGCCACCGCCATGCGGGATCCTCCACCGTAGTGCCGCTGCAACACCACACTCCACCTGATAGAGTGATACCACCGAATCCGGACCTCTCGTAGGCTGCCTCGCAGTCGTCACCACGATAACACAACGCGCGAGGGTCTCGCCACATTCGCCATTGGACTCCACCTCGCTCTCGTCGCCTCGAAGAAACACCACGCGCGGGGGCCTCGTCTCGCCCACCACAGTACTCCACGTCACGGATCCATTTTTTTTGTCGTCGTCAAAGTGATGAGCAATGTTGCCCCGCTCCACAAGATCTCCATCGATCAACCAGGCCGCCGCCGTAAGTTGACTTCACCTCGTTGCTTCATCCACGCAAAATCCTCTACCACCATGTCAGCAAGCTAGAGAAGTCGCTTGTGCCGTCTTCCGATGATGTACCGTACCGGGTAGCCCAGCCAAGCTGAGCAACCCTCCACGATCCGCTACAAGCCTAGCTGTCCCACGATACCATTACCGCAAGCGCCGTCCTCCGACGCAATCCCACAACGCACTGATCGTTGCCAAGCAATGCTATCCGCTGTGGTCCGCTGCAAGCAATCAAGATCGACCACCATGCGACAACCCCTAGCCGCCACCATAACTGCGATCGCCTCCACGTGGCCTCGGCAACACCCGTTGGCATGCCACGCGATGGAATTGCTGCCATCAACTGCGGCCGTCCATGACCGATAGACCAGTAATGCCACAAACCGAGATGGGTCTCTAGAGACGACGCCTCCAATGAGGGCACGGTGCCCATGATGCAGTCGTCGCTCGTCCAGAATCTGGATAGGGTTTTTACCCAGAGGACCCCGGGCAGTAGGGTTGTAGTTTAGACATGACGCCCCCAACGGGGAGAACGATGCCCTAGGGCGTCGCCATCATCTCTATCAGCAAGAACGTCGGTGAGGGCTTTTGCCCAGAGCATTCCAACCCCTCGTTGCACGCTCATGGCTCTGCACTCCCGGACCACAGTCATGGCAGCCCATTCGGGGCAGCGTCGCCACCGTGCCTCCACGCACCACTCCGCCGTACCCCCACTCCTCGCACGCAGCCACCATCGCACTGCCTCACAATCGCGCGTCGTTGGGCATCTCCTCGGTGCGGTGCCACCTTACACACATGCCTTGCTGCGCGCAGCCTCCTCCTCGCCACACGAGCCCCCACCAGCGCCCAGCCACCTCCCTTTCCTGTCACCACCTCCGCAACTCCTCAACCGAGGAGAGGTGGCCTGACGACGCCCGCAGCACCACCTTGGTGCCACCAGCTCGCCCTTGCGCTAGGCGTCCCTGCCGCGCCTCCATGCCGTTGTTGGCCTACCTTGCACAGGCCACCCCAGCCGCGACAACACAAAGCCGCCATTGAAGACACAGGAGCTGTAGTGCCAGGCGGGTGGGGCTTGAGGAATCTGCGGCTGCCGTTGCCGCCGGCCCCGAGTTCGTGGAGCATCGCCGTCCAGGTCGCCCCCAACGCTGAGATCCACTCAAACGGAACCCAGCAAGCTCCGAGTGCTCATGCGCCTGCATCCTCCATCTTCTCTGCCACCGCTGCCGTCGAAAAAATGCCGCTCCGAGCGTAGGCGAACCGCTCCCAGTTTCACCATGCTGTCTCTGCTCGCCACTCGACGGCCATGCCCTGGGCCTCTCCTCTCTCAACGGTGGGTACCTCCTCACCTCCGCGTGGTGCGGTAAAATAGGACCGTCGCCCACGCCAGCCGTCGCCCTCCTCACGCATTGTCGAACACTGCCGGCGGGCGCCGCCACCGCCTCGGGTCGCTCCGGTCGCACAGCCACCGGATATTGCCGGCGCCGTGCTGGATCCGTGGTCACTCGGTCTCCGTCGCCGCGGGACGCCTCCTCACGGCCAGCCGATGCTGGCCGCCCCACGAGCTTCGTCCCTCTCCTTTGGCCTCACTTACCCCTACCGCAGCATCGTGTCATGCCAGGTCGTGGCCCTCGCCTACCCCACGCTGCCGCATGGCAAGCCTAGACCGTCTCCTGTGCGGCCATCGCCGATGCCGACCGCGCGTCGTCACCCTTGAGATCCACCATCTCGGGGGAGCGCTGGTCGCCCAGCCACCAGATTCGGCCGACACCGTGCCGAATCCTTGGCCGCCCGATCTCTGTTGCTGCGGGTCGCCGCCCACACCGGCGAGCCCCCTCAGGCGACCATTGGCGGCCGTGCTCGCCCGGATCCACCGGAGGAAGGGGAAGGGGCCCCGCTGCCGCCCTCATCGTAAGCCGCATGGGCTTCCGGCGACTCGCTCGGGTGGCGGCGCGGCGGGGCTGTCGTCAGTGGAGGGACAACGGAGGGGGTGTTGGCGTCCGCCTGAGTTGCCCACGCGGGGGCGACGTCCTGCGGGCATGGAATTAATTGTTGCCCTATGTTGTGTTCAATTCGCTACCAGAAAGAAGGTGAGGCGCAAAAATGCAGTCTCTAGTAGTGCCCTCAGTGTGGCCGGCAGAAGGCTTTGGGAGACTGCCGGCTGCCGTGGTTGCCTAAAAGTGCAACACCGTGTACGTTTCTTCTTGCTTTATAGCACCTCTCTCTCTCTCTCTCTATTACTCTATATGCGTGCATTTGTTTATCCATGAGAGAGAACAACATACACAAGTCTCTGTAGCTTATATTATATACGTAGCGTAACACAGAGGGAGGGAGGGAGATCCGCTGCTTAGTATGAGTTTTAGGCAAGGTGGCTCACCAACCTGCCTAGTGACATGATAACCGTGCCATTGATCGGCCGGGACGTAGGAACGAACGGTAACTTCCATTAGTTGGCATGATCACGAATAAGAATCATTCATCACTTGGAAGGGTGGCATGCTAGAGCAAGCTAGCTGTACCCGGTGGTTAGCAACGCACAAGCAGTGCAAGCCAATCATGAGGCGTTAGCTTGTGTACAAATGAGTGGATTAGCGCATCATCATCAGCATCATTAGTCCTAGTCCAGCTCTCCACACACTCCGCTCTGTATGCTCAAATTATAACCATATATATTTTGGCTGGTTGTTGGTGAATTCCCAATGATCTATTCACCCCCGTACAGACAACAGTTGGCACATCTGCGTAGGCTCGGATTATTGGATTCTGCATGCACGCAGCCAGCTACGACCAAACCCCCAACCTCAACTGTCTTTGGCACATTCACAGACTTACCCTTGGCTTTGGCTGGACACCGTTAGTCTGCTGGATTAGGGAAGCCATGCTGCGAATATTCCCTGCTTGGGAGGGGGCAGAGATTTGGTTCGGTATAGTATGCTACTGTGCTTATGATCTCCCAGCTCTTTTATCCGTATTTTATACCCCTTGATACGAACCCGTGGGGTTGAATCCCGAACTTTCGATGAGAGAAGGTGGATAACTCAATTTGGGGATGGAGACAACGTTCACAGTCCGACTACAACCATCCAATGATGCTGCACCTTAGTAACCGATACACCACCTCCAATAGTCGTTGCGGTCTTGTGGAGCACGATCAATCAAACCACTAGGGTAACTCCTGCAAGCAATCGAGGAACAAGCAACTAAATTGCAAATATAGAAATAAAACCAATCTGAAATCACAAAGTTGGTGTAACAACCCTAGCTAAATTAACCTTGCTTAAGTTTGAATAAAGTGTGATTAGAAGCCTAATCTAACACTTGAAAGGTCAAAAATGCTCTTTAGGAGCTTAAATTTGGAGGCAATTCATAGATTTAAAATTTTATATAGCAACTTGAATTTTTGCCAATATAAGAGTTGTACAACTTGGCTAGGCCAACAACTTTGCTTATTTGCACTTTTGCTGATTTGGAGAGGAAGAGGTTCAAAAACCAGATTGAAATCAGTAGCCATTCAAACACATATTTCAAAATCACCAAGTCCTGAAAAACATAGCTGACTGGAGAAGCTGGCTTCTGTTATTTCAAATTCTAGGCCTGGTCTAAAGTTGAAGTATTTATAAAATTTGTAGAGTATACTTTAGAGAACATCTTTGTCAATTTAAGACTGGACTAATTCACCCTACAACCCTTTCAAATTCAAGCTCAAACTCAGCCTCAGCTTCAAATTCAGCACATAAGCTCTAAGTCCAGAACAGTGAATGTCTTCAACATGTCATACAAATTTCTCCCAAATTCGAAACTAAACTTGAGCTGAACCTTTTATAAAAGTTTGAGTATGTAATACGTGCTACAATTTCACCAATTTTACCTTGACCTAAATCCAAGCCGAATCATTTCAAAAGTTGAGCCAAAGTCAGCTAAAATGTTCAAAACAGCCATATTTAAAAAATTCTGCTAAGTCTGCAAAACCCGGGTTCCAGGGTATTTTGAACGCTTATAACTTCAATTTGAGCACGATTGGGCACATATAGCTGTTATAGAATTTGAAGTTTGACATGAGGACTACACTTATAAGTTTTGGATATTTTCAGCTTTATCTGAAAACTTTTGAGAAAATTTTGTTCAAACTCAGCCCCTTCGCATTGCCCATGTGCGCGCCGATCCGGGATCACGCCCGGCGCGTTGTGGTGCACCACGCGGCTTCGCCGAACTGGCGCAGTGCTGCCGCCAACCAACATCGCCGATGCAACCTGACAAACCTCGACGTTCACCCAATGCTCACGCGAGACCATCCCACCCCTCTGCACGCCATCTCCCTTGCCCAGTGCGTGTGCCGCCCTTTGCCGCCCCCACACGCCACGCCGCTACACGTCGCGCTCGCCGGACCGCCAGCTCCCCTCCACCCTATCACCGCGATGACATGACAATTCGAGCCTCCGCTCCGCCAACGCGCGCATGAGGCAAAGGCAATCCTCCCCGCTTCCAATCCCGTGCGGCCAATGGCCTAAAGATCTCCGTGCGCTCCGCATCGCCGCTCGCCAACCAGCACCGCTGGACAACGCCGTTTCACCCCGCTCTCCTCCCCCAACCACCGCCCGGTCTTATCCTCTCGCACCCGCCTAGCCTATAAAAGGCACCCCGAAGGCCTCATCGGAGTTTCCCGCGCGATTCCCCCTTCGCCATCCTCCTCCTTCGCCGCCGCTGAGCAGAGCAGTCCACCGTGGAGCATTCCCTCCTGAGCAACGCCGCCGCCTCCCAAGCCTACTAGTGAGCCACACGTGCCCTGGCCAAGCTTCCCGAGCCATTCCCCGATTGCCGGAGCCGTCGCCGGTGTCGGAACAGAGATGTCCCGCCACCGCCCGCAAGCCCATCGCGGTCCGCCACCGTCGAGCCCTCTCCGCCGCCCCTTCCTTCAGCGAACCCGCTCAAGGTGAGCTTCCTGTCGAGCCCGTGCCTTTCCCCACCTCAGTCACCGCCTAACCTCGCCGGAATCGGCCGCGCACCTCGCCGGCGAGAGAAGGACCACCTTGCAAAGGTTCAATTCTTTGCAGGGTCCTTAATGTAAATTGTAGGGACCGTTTCGTGATTGTTTGCAAACCCCAGGGATCCTGCGTAAATCTGTTAAGCCTTTTCTGATTTAAGTTTGGATTAAATAAGCTGAACTTTGAAAATGCATAAGTAATTGCAGGAAATTGATAAAAATGCAAAACCAACTTTGCTGGAATCCTTGAGATGAGTAGTTTCACAGAGAAATAATGTTGGCCATGTAATTGTTACCTTTATTTCTCTAGATTTTATTTAGAGTTTAAGCTTTTAAATGCATGGTAAATCACATAAAAATGCTAAAAAGATGAACCCACCTAGCTTTGTTGTGCTGAGCTTGTGCTGAATAAAATAGTGGTGACGCAAGTTTAGATGTTTAACACACTGTTTTAGTTTAAACTTTGAAATCTGAGGGGAAATCTTACTTTTTGCATAATAAGTAAAATATGTCAGAGAAAAATATGAAACCACTTTTTTTGAATCACATAGAAAATATACTTGCTAGAAAAAATAATAGTCACTGGATGAAACTAGGTGAAGTATGCTTTTCTTTTTGTACAAGATTAAATCATAGAAAAATATGGGAGATATAAGTCCTTCACCAAAAATCATGGAAAAATTACAAAAGCCTCTGGCGCACTAGTGTAACCTCCTGTAAAAATATCAGAGCCAAACTGCTACTGGAACATGAGTTAAAAATGGATCCCTCTAATCTACCATAGGGTACTATTTTAATTTTAATTAGTTTTGTAGAAGTTCAATGCATCCCAAAATTTTACAGTATCTCACTGATATGATTGGGAAGCTTCTGTAAAATTTTTAGAACCATATCTTATCAGAAGCTACCAGAAATATTTATGGAATTTAAACCAAGAAAAAGGAATAAAAACAATTAGTTAATAAGAAGGGCAAAATGGTAAATGCACTAAGGTATAGAAAAACATTCAGAAACAGAAAAACTTTCCAAATGAACCTTGAGCAACCCTAGAGTGACCCGACCTTTCTTTTGTGAAGTCTAAGTTGTAAAACCTTGTATGTGTACACAATCATCATCAAAGCCAACCTCGGATTTTATATCACAACACACCTTACTTCATGAAGATAATGAACGTTTAGAACCTTGTTTAGGTGAATGTGGTTGAAATGCAATTTACCCTTCAGCATATTTTACATCCTGCATGTGAAAGCATGAAAACTTGAACTTTTGCATTTGCATCACGTGTAAAAGCGAATCTCGCAGATGGAACATACGAACTTCTCCCGATGATCGAGGAAGTACCTGCCGAGCTACATCACGTTGAGGCTGAGCAGGAGATCAGTGAAGCATCCAACAAGCTCCCCACTAACTTAGAACAGGAAGGCAAGCCCCGGAGCATAACCCAATTTTCTAAATCTATGCACTACTTATGCTAGTTATGTTTGTGCATTTGCATTTAAGTTCATAGGAGTTGATTGAAACCTTAGTTGCATGATCCAGGTACCTATGTGCTGAATACTAGTATGTTAAGATGAGTAGTTGCAATGCTTAATAGGGACTCGGTAAAAGTCGAGTGATTTCCTGTCACTCGCGAGTTTATAGGAGTTGATTTCTTGCTCATGCTATAACCATAAGGATGACAAATGGGAACAGGATTGGTTCCGACTTGGTGATTTTGTCCCGTCTGTCTAATGATGAAAATGCTAAGGCTGAAATGTGTCGGCGTTCGCAGTCAAGTACCTGATTGAATCGGGACGTGGGCATACTCCCCGCTCTCTCTGGAATGGAGTTCCCCTGAATGCATCATGTGGGCACAAGTGCAGTCATGGTACAGCGACGTTCCGGGACAGTGGGGCCTTGTATCCAAGGAAAGTGGGCCTTGGCCATGTGCCTGGGAGTTGATGGGGATGGCTGATATGTGTGGACCCATTGTGGTATGCAATGTCGTGGGATTAGGTTCACCTTGCAAGGTTAAGAAACTCGATTCAAATTATCTGCCTCTCACAGTTTGAGACTGCTTAACTACTATGTTGCACTGAATAACAAGTGAAACAAAGAATGATTATCCTAATGATGATGCTTGGAATAAAATGTTTGCTCAACGTGTTTGCTTAGAACAGGTTGCTTACCTAGAATAATCTACTAGAACCTGCTACTAAAAGTTGAAAGTAAGGATCTACTTAGATGCTTTTGGCAAAAACAAACCTCTCTGCCAAAAAGCCTTGGATGTCTAGAAGTCAGTGGAGTAGTTGCAACCCGACGGGTAAGTCTTGTTGAGTATTAGTATACTCAGCCTTACTTGTGGCTTTACTTTGAGGTAACTTGGATGTTAGTGCTTTTGTTGAAAGTGTGACTTGGCCGACCCAGCTCCCTCCGAGGTGGACGGTCGAGTGGGACCCATCCTCGATCGGCGAGGACCGTGGTAACTGATGTCATGGTTGGCTTCACCATCATGTTTCTACTTTGACGTTTAGTTACCATCCTTTCTTTTCCACTGCTTAAACTTTGAAACATTTTACTTTATGCACTTTCAAACTACTGTGATGTAATAAATAAAGTGGGACCTATGTATTAAACTGTTGTAATGTTGTAATCTCTGGACTCGCTTTCGTGTGAGATGTTTTTCGTTTCGATCCAAGACAAGTGGTTTATCGGGTATAACCTGACAAACTACCAAATTGGCTTGATTAAAGTATCGGCTCGCATGTTAGGCGAAGATGAGAACACTTTAGCCAGGTTAATTTGCGTGGTTCTGCCACAATTGGGGTTCTGAATCAAGTAGAATGGATGGTCTAGTCTACACACGCGTCTACAAGGAAGTAGCAATGGCTAAACTTACATCTAAACAAAACCCGAACTGTTTGTGGAGGCTATGGTGGTATATGAGAGGGTAGAGGATGATCAGGACGTGGTGGAGGTCGTCCCACAACCCTAGGACGCACCTCTATTGGGCCCCACTTGATACACGGTCCATCGGGCTAAAATCAGGTGTCACAGAACTGTGGACAGAAAAGGTCTTTGTAGTAAATCAACGATTGTGGCCACCTCGAAGCAGATATGGATATGAGTCTAGATCCATATGAAAGTAGACTTGATAAGGTTTCCATCAAGTACTTGTGTTGGCGCTAAAAGTCAGCCGATTGACTCTCAGCGTCGGACACACGACCCGGGAGAATCTGCTTAGCTCCTGTTCGCGTAGTCGCCCTGGTGCAGTTCGCGCGGCGTGCCAGCCAATCTGACCTGTTGATTGGCAAGGAGAAAATGTGTTAAATTCCAGGGGTAGCGATCGGCTAAGGTTCCAATCTCGAGGAAGCGTATCAGCGAATCGGCCGATTTGCTATAACAAGGTAATCGGCTATGGTACAGCCGACAACTAGGCAGCGATTATGAAGAAAACTACTGGAGTAAACTAGACAACGCTACAGGAGCAACACTTGAAATAGATCTAATCGGCTATGCAAAAATAATAAATGAAAATAATGATAAACAAGCCAAAAGTTCTAATCTCAAGTTGGATAAGTGGTGATAAAACTAGAACAACAGATAAAACCTAGAATTCTAGTAAATATCGATAACTGGCGAATAAATCTAAACGAAACGACAGCGATGCACCCAAAGTTAAGGCTTAGATATTACTCGATAAACGGAACTTACAGAATCGGTCGGAGATCGTGTTGATGCAGCTCTGCCAACTCATACGAACTCGTGAAAGAAGAAAAGTATTGGCAAAGTCGCTGACTTGAAAGTAAAGTACGAGAAAATAGTAGATTGTTGTATTGATTTTATGTGTTCTTTACAGATCTCTAAAGATGGCTATTTATAACCTATTACAACCAATTTCTTAACCGACTAGGATTCTATCCCTAATTTTAAACAAAAAATGAATATTTACAATTACAACTCGTATCGGAGTTGGTTATTGCACTTGTGCGGGCCAATCCCCCTTCATCTTCTCTTTGCGATTCACTTTAAGCCCATATTGGCCCAACTACTCCAGCCTCTTAATCGGCCGATCTCTACCAACTCCGTCCGCCAAAACACTGCAGAGCCAATCGGCCGATCTCCAACTGTAGCACCAATCGGCCGATTCCCCATCGTGACCTTTCAACTTGCCGTATCAGCCAATCCTTCCCCCTTTTTGGCGCCGATTCCATACGTGTCAAAATCTGGCGTCAACAACTTGAACATCCAAACGGAGTCCAGATGAAGTCGTGGCGGCCGTCACAAGTTGGCACAGTGCTACAGTCCGAATCCAGCCCCAAAACGTGTTTGATTTGATCTCATTATTTCCTTGGGACAAAAGTGACGTGGTGGCCTAATTGAGGATGTTGGGAATACTTGGACTTGACCTCCAATCAACTTCTTTAGTCCTTCATACCTTCCATGTGTGTTTAACACTCGTTTTGATCAACGTATGTATTTCTGAAAATAACAATAAACACACATCATGGTGCAGCAACAATTCATCAAATGTATGAAATACAATCATGATAAAGAATTGTTTCACCTTTAAATCAAAAGTTGCCAATGTGGTTGTATCCGAGCAGGTGATGTCCTCATCATTCTTCCTTTCTTGGCTGCAAGTCGTTCTCGACTTGCTCCAATGGTATTCAAAGGTGCTTGCTTTGATGTTGGAACACGGAGCGACGACTATATTGCACGGCCACAACTAGCAATGCTCCTCTTCTTCGAACTTACCCTGTTGCATAAGGGAAAAATTAGAAAAACTTTACAAGACATTATTAGTGTTAGTGCAGCCCTTATTTGATCATGGTATTATAGTCCAATAGGATATTTCAGATTAGAGCAAATATAAACTTTATGCACCAAATATTCTCCTTTGCTATCATATTTACCAATTGCATGAAATGAACAGTGATTAAAAACTTGGCAAACCAGAATCGAATTTAAGTTTATCTTTTAGACAATTTAGATTACAAAGAATTTCAAATTCAATATAACCTAATGTGTTAAAACAGGACAGGAGTTTTAGCTCTTCCTTCTTGCTAGCAAGGTAATGAACATGTGTAGAAACGACAGGTACGTCATTCAAAACAGTTCATACTTGAGTTGTGTTTGTGGTATACAAGAAACATTTTCAAACAACTCCTTATCATTATAAGAAAACTGTTCTGTTTGTGGCAAGGCATACTCAGCAGGAAGTTGCACTAAAACCCGTGCGAAGCTAGCATTAGTAGTGGGCAATTGTAGAGTATTATAAGCATACTCACAAGGAGCATTTTCAGCATCGAATGTGTTGCTTTGCTCGCTCTCCTCCAACGTGGTAGGTGCTGCACAATCATTCTGTTCGTAGTTAAGCAGTGGGTGTAGTTGCTCAATTTGCTCAATGCACTCAATGGAATTGTTCCCATCCTCCTGCAAAATGTCATCGACAACAAGAGGAACAAGAGAGTGCTCTATCTCTAGTTGTGGTGATAAAATTAGAGAAGACATATCACATAACTCTTCGTTGTCACAAGGTACAGCAAGCAAATCACGTTGCAACATAGGCAAATCAACAGCAAATTCCACTATTTTGTGCTCTTGATTAGGATGTGTAGTGGAGAAAAAGGATTACCATGGGTCACATTGTTCTTGCAAGTATTCCTAGATAATAAAATTTGAGTTTCAGCTTTACGAGTAAGCAAAAATAAGATAGAGAGGTGGTTATAAGTTTTACAAATCAGTATGGTTTGAATTTCATAATTGAACCCCTCATAAATCTACTCATTATATCTTCCTTGCACTCGTCTAAACCTCTAACATGGCACAAATCTTAAAAACATGATGATATTCTTTCACAGCCCTACTACCTTGATTCAAGTTGTCTAATTTTTCAAGCAAATAATCAGCATAATATGCAGGAATGAATGCATCTATAAAAAGAATTTTGAAGTATTCCCAAGATTCTGGAACTTTGTTGTGCCTACAAATGTGTTTCCATTCTAGCAAAGCATATCTAGTCAAAACATTAGAGGCAATATAAAATCTTTTATTTCTTAGACAGGTCAAGCTCATCAAATTCATTATCTACTTTTAGCTCCCAATCAATGTAAGCTTTAGGATCAAACTTACCATCATATAACGACAAGTGTTGAATGACATCCTGAATATGAGGGTCTGGTTTCAACAGCTCAAAAATCTCCGTATCACCTGCCATGATTAGTTGAAAATAAGAAACACAAAAATAATATGTATCCTCCTGTTAACTACTAGGATGTGTCAGTTGTAATTCTTTCAAACTCAACTTGTTTGAAACAAGCCCTTACAAGTTCTTACCAAGCCAAACAGGAGGTGACAACAACCAACAAGTCTGCAACCGTGGAGCAAATTGTATCGGTACCGCAATAACAAAACCCTATCAAGCTGTAGTTGAATATGTGGAGCTGTCGGTGGGCTGAAGCAGGGAAAAATACTAGCACCACGCTAGTCACAAAAGCAAGTTGAGTAATCGTTCAACGGCGGTACTGTGTTGGTCCTAGGCTAGATCGTGCTAGAGATGCGAGCCTGGACACAAACAAAGTCACAAAGCACCACTGAAAGAAAAGATGAACAAAAGGAATAGCCCTTGTTTTTTTTTTCTTTGTTTCTGTTTTTTCTTTTCCTTTCCTATTTTTTTCTTTCTTTTTTTTCTTTCTCTTTTTACACAATTGCAGCCGCAACAACTAGCTTGGAATTCATGACAAACTAAAACAAATTGGAATCTTGATAAATATGAAATCAACAAACAGCAGCAGCAACGGTGGAAGCGACCAAAACATGACAAGAACTCGGAACTCTAAAAGACTAGACACTAAGACTAGCAACTCGACACAATCGATGCAACCGAAGACTCAACAAGCCCTAACTAAGTAGTACTAGTAAAAGACTCAAAGGGTCTTTAGAATTAAAGAAAACTAATCTACTAATTTTTTGACTTTTTTTGGGCTGTAAGAGATTAAAAATAGTAAAGAACTGGAAGTCTCTCACCGAAATCAACCTTACTTTGATTACCAACTGATGTGAACCTGTAGGGTTGAATCCCGATCTTTCGATGAGAGAAGGTGGATAACTCGATTTGGGGATGGAGATGATATTCACGACCCGACTACAACCATCCAATGATGCTGCGCCTTAGCAACTGATACACCACCTCCAATGGTCGCTGCGATCTTGTGGAGCATGATCAACCAAACCACAAGGGTAACTCCTGCAAGCAATCGACGAACAAGCAACTCAATTGCCAATATGGAGATAAAAACAAATCTAAAATCACAAAGTTGGGGTTCTGAATCAAGTAGTACAGATGGTCTGGTCGACACACGTGTCTACGAGGAAGTAGAAATGGCTAAACTTACATCTAAACAAAACCCGAACTGTTTATGGCAGCTATGGTGGTACATGAGAGGGTAGAGGACAACCAGGATGTGGTGGGAGTCGTCCCACAACCTTAGAACGTGCTCCTATTGGGCCTCGCTTCATACACGGCCCATCAGGCCAAAATCAGGTGACGCAGTATTATGGCTAGAAACAGGTATCTGTAGTAAATCAACGATTGCAGCTTCCTCGGAGCAGATATGGTCATGAGTCTAGATCCATATGAAAGTAGACTTAATAAGGTTTCCATCAAGTACTTGAACGTCCAAAACGGAGTCCAGATGAAGTCGTGGCAGCCGTCACAAGTTGGTGTAGTGTTGCAGTCCGAATCCAGCTCCAAAACGTGTTGGATTTGATCTCTTTCTTCTTTGGGCCAAAAGTGACGTGGTGGCCTGATCGAGGACGTTAGGAATACTTGAACTTAGCCCCTAATCTTTTTTGGTCCTCCATGCCTTTCATGTGTGTTTAACACTCATTTTGGTCCACGTATGTATTTCTGAAAATGACAATGAACGCATATCATGGTGTAGCATCAATTCATCAAATATATCAAATGCAATTACGATAAAAAATTATTTCACCTTAAATCAAAAGTTGCCAATGTGGTTGTATCCGAGCAGGTGATGTCCTCGTCACCCCAATGTAATCAAATAGTCAAAGTACATTCTGAAGATTTTTTTCGAGATAATACATTCTGAAAGAATCAACAGTTGATTTTTTTTCTCAAGGGTGGGAAAAAAATGCTTTATCAAACAAAATTGGCTTGACAGTTGACACGAGCTCTCTCTGTCAGACTGTCACGCTTGAGGAAATCAAGGGGTGTTTAGTTCCAGGGACTAAAGTTTAGTCCTGGTCACATTGAATGTTTAGATACTAATTTGGAGTATTAAATGTAGGTTAATTACAAAACCAATTGCATAAATGAAGGCTAATTCGTGAGATGAATCTATTAAGCCTAATTAATACATGATTAGCACATATTTACTGTAACATCATATGGTCGAATTATGGATTAATTAGGCTTAATAGATTCGTCTCGTGAATTAGCTTTCATTTATGCAATTAGTTTTGTAATTAAACTATATTTAATACTCTAATTAATATCTAAACATTCGATGTAATAAGGACTACTTTAGTCCATGTAACCAAACGCGGCCTGCTCGGTACAGCTGTCGTGGCTGCGCTGCGGTTGCGGCGCCGCTGCACACGGCCAGCAGCCTCTACAGGACCACAAGACAGCAGCTACGGCATAAAAAACATCGTGCGGACTACATGGATGCTGCTGCAGCTGGTTGGCCTGGCAGCCGAGTGGCTGGGCTGCTAGGCGCAGCTGCAGCCTTTAAACGGAGGCTGTTCCGAGCACCCTCATAATCTGATCAATAGTTGATGAATAGTCTGAAATCCTATTTTACACGAGAACAATTAATATATATAAACTCTAAATCTTAAAATTGCTCTTCACTGGTTTTGCACCCTTTCTTCTCTAACGTACACCGAGCATCTCCCACAATGTTTGCATGTTGTTTGCATTGATCGTCTCTTGTAGCGATTGGATTGGATGGTTTTTTTCTCTGAAGACCCAGCTGTGCACTAATCTTTAACTCCGATGTGGGGGCTGACGGACTGTGGATTGGATGCATGCAAGATAGTAGGGCCGGCCACAGAACCGGCCCATTGCAACGGCCATTCCCACCAGATGATTAGCCCAAGATCAGTCCAAATCAAGAAGAAGTTGAAACCGCAGTTTGGACGAAGGCCCACTTGGAAACCATCAGTCTTGGGGGGGGAGGATTGGCCCATGCCGACTTTTGGGTCGATCCAGAACCAACCTTTTTGTGAATTTGAAAAGTGAATAAGAAAATAACACTATATTTTCATTAAGTACTTTGCTTTCTGAAAACTCATATTACGTTTGTTGTTACAACAAATCTTCAACGTTTGAGGACTACGAAAACTGTACCTTCTATTAAGTTTCACAAACTCCACTGTTGTCTGGTCTCAACTCTCAATTTTATCCTGTCTCAACAGCGTGATGGCCGGCCGGTTGTCTGGTCTCATAGTTCAGGTTTGAAGATCGTTACCTAGACCGAAGAATCAGATGCCAATCACTTCAATTTTTAACGAAGGGTGCTGTGGTGATTGCTGTCCTCCTTTCCCCGCGTGATCATCTGCGCCCCGCACCCCACGTTGCGATCACAAGTGCTGCCCGGCTTAAACTAGCAACTCGGCAGCTGCAGATGGAAAAAGCAGCGTCAATGATGCTCAACGGTGGCCGCCTCCGGGGCAGGGCACCACCTTCCATTTCAATCGTCAAGCCTACTGAGATCAAACTCCTACGGTTGGAAACCCGGCCGTCGGCCCAACTGAAAGCACGCTACGCTACGCATCATCGTCTCGAACTGAAAGATGTCTGAAAGATGACCAACGACCCAGCAGCGACCAGCAGCCGGTTGACATTCCTCTGATCCTCCTCTCCCATGTCCATCCCGACACGACCAACCAATGCAACGACTCACCTCACCTCACCTCACCCCCTGGCACGTCGTCCCGTCCGTCGTCTGCTTCGGATCGGCGTCTCGCTGCGTGGCGGCCACGAACACCAAGCCGCACCCGTCAGATTATTCATCCATCTCGTCCTTAACTTGAGAGCCGGAGTTGCTGCAGAACTGTGTGCATCCTGCCTTCATTCCTGCACGGCCCGAGAACTGCGCGCCTTCTTTCGGTATGGGCTCATTCAATTCGATTTTCTTTTTCTTTCGGCATGTCATATCTGCATCTATCTGCTTTGTGCTCGTTACTTTGTTTGTTGGTGGCCGATCCTGAGGAGTTGTTAGGAATCAGGATGTTTTGATCAACGTAAATCCAACAAACAGTTCAGCTCAGATGATCGACGTGTGTTTTCTGAACTATCGATCGGTGTTCTTCCTTTTCTGAACGATCGGTGTTCTTCTTGTGATCACAGTGTACGATGAGGGCGTGATTCCTGCCACCACAATCAGCGGCACCATGGAGGACGTCAGGATCGGGAGCGCGTACCCGACGACACTGCCGAGCCCGAGGATGCTGGCCGCCGACCGGGAGCTCCACTCTCCCCGGCGCGAGCTGCCGTCGGGGTTCCGGAAGAGCCTCAACCCGATCTACGCCGACGCCGTCCACGACGCCCCGCCGCTCAGCGGCTCGTCTTCCACCACCACGACGGCCACCGCAACAGCAACGGCATCGGACTCGTCGTCGTCGTCAGCCGCAGCGAACCACGACGAAGACGCCGACGCGGCGCCGGCGGTGAAGAGGGTGCCGGCGCGGCGGCACACGGGGGGCGGCGGGGACGGGCGGTGGGAGGCCATCCGGGCCGCGGAGCCACCGCTGAGCCTGGGCCACTTCCGCCTCCTCCGGCGCCTGGGCTACGGTGACATCGGCAGCGTCTACCTCGTGGAGCTACGGGCGGGAGGCGCCGGCGGCCGCGGCGCGCTCTTCGCCATGAAGGTCATGGACAAGGGCTCCCTCGCCGGCCGGAACAAGCTGGCCCGCGCGCGGACGGAGCGCGAGATCCTCGGCCTCCTCGACCACCCCTTCCTCCCAACGCTCTACTCCCACTTCGAGACCGACAAGTTCTGCTGCCTCCTCATGGAGTACTGCTGCGGCGGTAACCTCCACTCCCTCCGCCAGAAGCAGCCCAACAAGCGGTTCACCGAGGACGCCGCCAGGTAGGGAACATTTTGATGAACGGAACGAAGAGATGAAGATTTGATGAATTTTGAGCGCATTTTTGAATCTTGGTGACAAATGGCGATCGAACAAAATTGTAAAATTCGGTGCAGGTTCTACGCGTCTGAAGTGCTGCTCGCTCTCGAGTACCTGCACATGCTGGGGGTGGTGTACCGGGACCTCAAGCCCGAGAACGTGCTGGTCAGGGAGGAAGGCCACATCATGCTCTCCGACTTCGACCTCTCCCTGCGGTGCTCCGTCAGCCCGGCGCTCGTCCGGTCGCCGTCCGGCCGTGTCAGCGGCGGCGGCGGACTCGCCCACGTCTGCATGCTTCCGCGCATCCTCCCGGCCAAAAAGAGCAAGAAGAAGAAGAACAAGGGTGACAAGGACAAGGCTGAGCTGGACGACGAGCCGGTGGCCACCAGCGGCAGCGGGAAGAAGAAGCCGCCGCCCCCGACGTCGCTGGAGTTCACGGCGGAGCCGACGGGCGCGCGGTCCATGTCGTTCGTGGGCACGCACGAGTACCTGGCGCCGGAGATCATCCGCGGCGAGGGCCACGGCAGCGCCGTCGACTGGTGGACCTTCGGCGTCTTCCTCTACGAGCTCCTGCACGGCGCCACGCCGTTCAAGGGCTCCGGGAACCGCGCCACGCTCTTCAACGTCGTCGCGCAGCCGCTGCGCTTCCCCGACTCGCCGGCGGTAAGCGCCGCCGCCAGGGACCTCATCCGCGGCCTCCTCGCCAAGGAGCCGCAGAACCGGCTGGCCTACCGGCGCGGCGCCGCCGAGGTGAAGCAGCACCCCTTCTTCGAGGGCGTCAACTGGGCGCTCGTCAGGAGCGCGCTGCCGCCCTACATCCCCGATGCCGCCGTCGACCACGGCTCCCAGTTCGCCTGCGACGCGGCGGGCGGGGCGCCAGCGGCGCAAGCGCAAAGCGGAACGCCGAAGAGCGCCGGCCGGAAGACCAGCTCGCGCCACACTGATTCGTCGCATGTTGATTTTGAGTACTTTTAGGAAGTCATCAAAAAAGTGATGGCCACTGCATTTGTGTCGAAAACTGCTGGTTTCAAATCTTTTGTCCATTTTGTGAATCCGTGCTAATTTCAAGAGTTTTGGTATTCATTCGTCGCATAATTTATTGGCAAAATGCTCCAGGCTAGGGAGGAACAAACCTGAATGTCAGGGTTTGTAACCATTGGATTATCCTAGAGATCTGTGATGTTCTTGTTCTCACAATATGCTTAACATGTTCCAATTATTCCCCCTTTGAATTGGCACCAATTAGTGATTATTCAGAGTGGAAAACAGAATCATTATTGGTCAGCCACTGCTTTTCCCTCTTTACATTTGGTGATGAATTTTAAAGCATACGCTCAGATCTACTTTCATGTCACGAATATAGTGCATTCTATGATTTTGAGGATATATTATGAAGTATTAGAAGAGACGCATGCACGTATCGACTGCAGCTATAATATATTATGATTTTGAGGATATATTATGCAAGCATTTTACGAATATAGTGCATTTCAAATGATAGATACTGTGTGGTATTTTTTAAAAATAAACCAACTTCCGATTATCGAAAAGCAGAAGAAACACATATTAAGCAGTAGTACCACGAATCAACAACAACAGCAATACAATCGAAACAACTATGGAACGGGACCTCAACTTGTGCCAATTCTTGTTCCGTTGCTTTCCGAGTTTCCAACTTTACAGTATTTTTTTTTGTTTGGTGACGTGTACCTCACAGTGAGCTTGAAAAGTGAAAACAGTTGCACACAGCTTTTGGCTGGGGTGTTTGTTTTTAGTCACTCCTAAAATTTTTATCACATCGAATGTTTAGATACTAATTAGAAGTATTAAACATAGATTAATTACAAAAATAATTGCACAGATGGAGACTAATTTGCGAGACGAATCTATTAAATCTAATTAGTCCATGATTTGACAATATGATGCTACAGTAAATATGTGCTAATGATGGATTAATTAGGCTTAATAGATTCGTCTCGTGAATTAGCCTCCATCTGTGTAATTAGTTTTATAATTAGCTCATATTTAGTCCTCCTAATTAGCCTTCAAATATTTGATGTGATATAAATTTTAGTCGGGACTGAAGACCGAGACGCTACAAGTTTCACTGATTCTGCGACACCGAGTACCTGCAGACCCTGGCTTCTGTGAACACGAGCCCCGGCCTGCAGTAGTACCCCTGCCCGGGACTGCAGTGCCTGTCCTCCAAGCACACGCACCGGCCGTCGAGCGCGCACCCGTCGCCCTTGTCCACCTCCACCTCCACCCCGCCGACGACCTCGTCGGACCACGGGCTGTCGAACAGGCCCCGCGGGTCCAGCCGGCGCTTCGCCGCCGCGAACTGCCCCCACCGCGGGTACTTCCCCCTCACGCCGGCGAACGCCACCAGCCGGTTCTTGGCCCAGTGCGGCCTGGCGCCGTGCTTGACGAACGCCAGCTGCTCCACCTCCTCCCACACGTCCCCGCTCAGCCGCGGCGCCGCCGGGTCCGACGCGCGGTAGTAGTTGAAGTCCACCACCACCGAGTCCTCCGGCTGCCCCAGGTGCGCCGCCGACGCCCGCACGAACCGGACCAGGAGCCCGTTGTACACGTCCACGCCGCAGAGGCTCTCGGCGCCGGCGGCGTCGCGGAGGCGCTTCACGTCGAGGACGAAGTCCCGGAACCGCGCCGGCGGCGAGAAGATCGCCGTGGACTCGTAGAAGAAGAGGCCGCGGAACCGGGGGTCCCACCCGCACGCGCGGAGAAGGTCGGACGCCGGCGAGCGCGCGCAGGAGCCCGACGTCTGCATCTTCCCCTGGTACCCCACCACGGGGTACCCCGTGAAGAGGAGGCCGTTGTTCTTGAGCCCGTTGCCGACCAGCCGCTTCGCCGCGCCCTCCACCGCCGCCATCGCGCACTTGCCCCTCACGTTCCTGGACCGCTCCAGCGAGGTCTCCAGGGCCCGGAGCCCCGCGGTGACGGCGATGGCGGTGGGCTGGAAGCCGATGAAGTCGTTGACGCCGTCGCCGGAGGCGTTGAGGGGGGCGCGGTCGTCGACGCGGTACACGGCCGTGTGCTGGGAAGGGTACCAGGTGATGTCGGCGAACTCGTGGCGCGCCGCGTGGGCGGCGAAGTCGTCCTGGAAGGTGGAGTCGTCCCGGTACTCGTAGGTGATGCTCCGCTTGAACCTCGGCTCCAGTGACAGCGTGATCTGCAAAGAACATGAATGGTTTGTAACAAAATAATAGTAGCTCAAAAGATTTATTTAAAAAAAAGGGAATGCAGAACTCCATTGGATCTAGAAGGACTGTGGCGGCGGATGTTTATTGAAGAACAATAATGTATCTCCTTTACTACATCGCAAACTCGCAATGATCTGGCTTCTGGCATAGGTAATGTGCCATTGCCGGCACCGCGTGCACTCTGCTTCCCACACGGTCCACACCTGGATATGGACGGGATCGGCGCAGAGCTTTCCCTTTCTTCGTGTAGCTCGATTTTGGGAACGGAGGCAGGCCCCATGGTCCCGGATTGAACAAAGGAACAACCACTCAATACAGGTAAGCACATGTTGGATTCCCCGCCTCACTTGTTTATTTTCTTTATTTTCACTCACTTCTGTAATTTCCTAATAGTAGTTTGTGTTCATGATGCCGTGACTTTGGTAGTTTCGGAATTTGTAAGTTGGGCACAAATTTAGTTCACAGCTGTTTTAAGCATCTCTTGTAGGACTAACACTAATTCTAGTTGTCTCAAAGGAGGCATACAACGACATATGTGGCCTATGCATTTGCTGCACTTAAATTTTCAGCAACCATAGCTCATTTGTTAGGTAATAACTAAATGCTAGAAGGATGAATTTTTTGTTAAGCTAACCAATGTCGTAAAATATGAGTTGCTAAAAGTAGAGTACCTTTTGTTTTTATATGGTTTCCCATGTATCATTTTCATACAGAATGCCATCAACTCATCACATCTCTCTCTACATATATGTCGAATTGCCTATCGATCACCTTAGCTCAAAAAGCTAAAATAAGTCAAAATATGAAAAGAATAACTTAAACTATTTTTAATTCGAAATGAACGTGTCCCTTTTCTCGGGGAGGAAACATGCATGCTTTTGGAATCCATATCTTAATGACATTTGATGATTACTACCCTTTTCTTTGAGGAAAGATGATCACTAACCTTGGTGATGACCCCAAGCAACCCGAGGGAGACGAGCGCGGCGGGGAAGAGCTCGTCGCCTCGCCGCAGCGGCAGGACCCTGGCCCAGCCGTCGGCCTCCCCGGCGGGCGCGACGAGCCTGAGCCCCACCACGTGGTCGTGCACGGCACCGCCGCGTCCCCACCACGAGCTGCCGTGGGACCCCGTGCTGACGAGGCCGCCGATGCTGACGCCTTCCCAGTAGGGCGCCGCTGTGAGGCTGAGCCCGCGCGCCTCGGCCGCATCGATGACGGCCCGCAGCGGCGCGCCGGCGTCCGCGGTCACCGTCCGCGCCGCGGCGTCCACCTCCACGGCCGCCAGCCTCGCCGTGCTGATCAGCAGGGTGCTGGCGTTCCCGCCGCCGCCGCCGGGGCAGGCCAGCTTGGGGATGGTGTGCGCGAAGCCGCTGACGACCTTGATGCGGGCGCCGTCGGCGCTGGCGCGCGCCACGGCCGCCACCACCTCCCGCTCGGACGCCGGGTACGCGACGGCCGAGACGGGGCAGTCGGCGCGGTCGCTGGACCACGCGGCGTAGGCGTTGGAGAGCACGCATGCCGCGTTGTCACCGCTGCCGCAGCGCACCGGCGGGCGCGGGGGCAGCGAGAGCGCCGGCGCCGGGGCATGGCACGACAGCAGGAGGAGGAGGAGGAGGAGAAAGGTGGCGCGCATTTTCTTGTGTTCCCTTCGCGAGTGCGCCTTTGCTTGGTGCGCGGGCGTGTTTCTTGAACATGGAGGGAGGCTCTTCCTTTTTGCTCTGCTTCGTGGCTGGATGCTGTTCTGCCTGTCAAGCGACGCTTCGTTGGGGTTGGGTGGAAAGCTTCCGCCAAGAGTTGCCTTTCAAGGATTGGCGATCGGCGGAGGGATTTCTTGAATAAATGTGTGTAAATTTCATTCAGGTCCGCGATGGGGTGAGTTTGACAGAGTTCCCAAAGTTGATTCTATGCTGAATTCAGCAGTTGCTAAATAGTTTTTTTAGAAAGAATTGGTTCTCTACTAATTCTATGAAGTGATTCTCTAAAATGAACTAAAAGGCTGTGAGCTGAAAAAAGTAGATTCTCCTGATTCTGTGAAGTGATTCTCCATCCTAATTTTAAAAATTTATGCTAGAAAATCAAAGATAATCACTTTCAGCCACAGAATCACTCCTCTCAGAGAATCAGCTTCCATAGAAAATCAGAATCAGATAGAGCTCTACCAAACAGCCTATCAGCTCCTATAGAAAATTAGAATCAGATAGAGCTCTACCAAACAGCCTGAAGATTGCCTGCCTATGAAAAATTGAATCCAGAATGATTAACAATCACTGACAATCAATGTGAATAAAAAAATATTGGTAGTCAATATGAACCATTAAGAAAATCAAAGGGAGCAAGAGCTTGGAAGTATACAGTGATTTACAAATTTTGATTGAAAGTCCAATAAGATCGAGCATATTAAAAAACATAGAAGGAGGGATTTCTCTAACAAATTTGAAATTTCGTACAATTGAAGTTTGAAATTTCAGACAATTGAAGATTGCCAGCCACTGGTGAGTCATTCAACATCACGGATCACTGAGTACTTGTAGGGACCTCCTTTCGGAATCCCACTGATTACCTGTATTGGTTCCTGGATCAGTAGCCTAATACAGTTATTATTAAATATTTTAAATGATAAAAGATGTACAAATTAGTAAGATTTTACCTCAACACAGCGATGAGAAGCGTATGTGCCCATCCATTAGCAAGATGGTTTGAGACACCCTGAGGCCTAAACCTGCATGACAAAGGCAATGCTGAGTACACTTATGGTTGGTACTCAGCAAGTCCCAACATTTACAAAGTAATTATATGCATATCAGGTGGACAAGGAAGGAGGTTTATGGGTATAATCCTAAGATTAAAGCATCTCACATGCAATGTGAATTAAAAAGGTGAGAATTTAAAAAGAACTCTCCTAAAGTATGTTATTACATATTTTAAAGTTGTGGTCCTGGAGGGGGAAAACTACCTCCCCTACCAGTCACCAGGTTTTATTCTGGATTCCAGTCCATTGACCTTCCTCCAGCATTTCCAACACACTAATGCCCTTCCCCAGAGAGTTTCAAGAGTAATCATGGGGCTTTAACTTAGTGGGCTTGTGATCGAGAGCCTCGGTTATCCAGATAGATCATACTCTGCGGAGAGGTGTACACTTTCCCCATACGGCCAGCTCTTACCTTTGCACTAGGTGTTACTGGCCTACGAGATCCATACCCACCCATGTCTATTTGTAGACAGTATTCCCTAGTCCATCCACGGATATACTAGGGTCTCAACAAGAGCCACTAACATCCGCCTTGCAAATCCTATCCCAAGAAATATGCACAATGAATCAACAGGGCCTCCGGCCCTTTCAATAGTCGACCCGTGCCGACCGGATCTGGGAATATGTGAAGGTCCTGCTCCAGTATATCCGTTGCCCACCTTAGCTCCTTGGGATGGATTACTAGGTTCAACTAGTAGGGTTTGAACCAAGGCCTCACATAAACAGGCACTCCCGAAGGCTATACCTTTTTGGCACATATGGTTGTACGGTTCACAAGAAAGACTCTCCCAATGAACCAGTTCTTATATGACCGGAGTAAGCTTTGGGACGGAGTATCCTCCACTGAGGCCAAAGATAAAAACCTTTTGCTAAGATTTTATAAATAGATATTCATGTGAAGGAATTGGATTCTCTTCATAGAGAATCCAATAGGTGTTATCCCTGTATACGGGGCGTGACTCGACTTGCCTAGCATATCTAATATAGGGTGGCATATGGGGGTGTAGTTTACCTAGGGTTTTGTATATGGTATTTTAATAGTAAACAAAAGGAAAATCTAGCAAGCACGTATCTTAAAGAAATATTTCTAAAACAACACAGTCCATATTAGGTTGATCATATTATTATTCTCTCACTCAATAGGACAAAGCATGAGCTAGGAGTCGGGACTTTCCTTCATTGAGGGCTCAAGGTCCTTAACATCTCCTAAACCGATTAGGGTCCTTGCTTCATGCCTTCTGGATTCTCAGCTTCAGGACAGGACCTGCCCGTACTACCAGCTACACCAGGACATAAAATAACAATCAATAAGGCAATACATCAATCAAAAACCTATGAAATGGAAAAGGAAAGGATGAGGGGCATTTTGGGAATTACCCAGTGTTTAGAGGTGAAGTCCTGGATAATGGATGAATAAATAACTCATGAATTATTTAGAATTATATTTCTAAATAATTAATGGGTCAGGTGGCTGGATTTCTAGGAAATTCTGGGGTTTTGATTGGGCAACACAATGGCTGGGTTTAGATGATAATTTTAGATTTGGGTGGGCGGCACTACGGCTAGGTTGGGACGAGAATTGAGGTTGAGGTTGGGCGGCATAGCGGCTGGGTTTGGATGAAATTTTAGGTTTTGGATGAGTGGCATAACAGTTATGCGAGGACAATATTCGGGGTTTAGTTTGGGCACCATAACGGTTGTGTGGTAGAATGGACCAAAGGCTTGGACAGATCCTTAAGGGGTTAGGGTCACTAGGGAATTTATGGAATGATCCTAGAGAGTAGAACTTGAGAGCTTGTGTGACAGTTGGTCTATACCGGCACTAGGGGATAGTACACTTGGCGATAGACGTAGTCGGGCAAGATCAAGTGAGATAGAAACCAGAGAGCTTGTACGACGGACACCACTTTATCCTGATGCTAGGGGATAGCACACATGGTGAAAAAAGGGTCGGCACAAGATCCAGTAGATGCGCGGTAGTGATAGGGGTTAGCAGCGATGATAGGGCAATGAGGAACAGCTGACTGGGTACTGTCAACAACGCAGGTAAAATGGCTAGAGGCCGCACGACGCACTCGACTTCGACTCGGCCCGGCACCTAGGGGTTTGGGCACGACGGCGGGTGGAGTCGGTGCGACATCTTTTTTAATAAGATTAGGTACTAAGATTTTAGTAATATGTTAGAAAAGGGTTCAGATGAGATGAAAAATAGGAAAGGAAGGGATGGTTGGGTTTCTAATATTTTGTAGAATTTTCTGTGAATTTTTGGAGGTGGCTAAGGGCTTGAAGTGAGTTTTAGGGTACAATTCTTGGGTGCGCGTAGCAGTTTGGTAGCGGCTGGCGTGAGGGGTGGGGTCTGCCTGAGGGATATGGGTACCCCATGGGTCCCTACCGACCCGGATACTGGTCGGACCTAACAAATGGGCCTGCCGGACCAGGGCGTGCGAGCCGAGGACATGAAGTTACTTGGAGAACACATCAAGGCAACAAGAGTGTCCAAATCTACCCGGACATCATGGGACGCGTTTTGTAGTCCGACTCAGATTGCTTTTCATATAAAGACCGAGTAGATTAGATTCAAACAGACTTGTAATCCTTGGTCGTCAGCCTATATAAGATGGCCAAGGGCACCCTCCTAGGGCACGTCAATTGATATACAAGCAATACAAACCACGCATACATAACATTGGGTATTACTCTCCAGAGACCCGAACCTGTCTAAAATCTTATGTCCCCTTTCCCTTCGTGTTCTCGCGATTACCTTTGAGTTCTTGGTTTCACAATTGCCCTCACCTACAAATCAACCACCTGGGTAACCCCCTGGTGGACTGCCGGGCTCATAAATCCGACAGTTGGCACGCCAGGTAGGGGTGGTTGCGAGATCCTTTTTGCGACCTTGATGGCATCCCGTCCCAACGTTGTTTTTCCCGAGAGCATGAAGGACTTCCTCACCAACCCAGTCTAGACTCAATTCAGGACCATGCCGGCGGATTCAGATCCAACCGCTTTCCTCGTCAACTCGGCGGCTCCGGTCGACTCAGCGACTTCCGTCAACTTGGTGACTCCCGTCGACTCAGCGGCTTCCATCGACTCGGCGTCCAGCGCTGACTCAACTCCTGCTGGACCTGTTTTCTCCAGCGGGACAAGTTCTCCAACCAAGGATCATCATGCCGCTTGTCCAGCAGGTCGGCGAACTTTCTCTCTCTGAGAAGGTTCCAGATCTACTCGTCGGCGCCCGCCCACCCATGCCCTCCGACCTGATCGGGGGGCTAGATCTCATCAACAACACTATCGCTGAGTGCATAGAGCTGTCCAAGGTGGCACTGCGTGAAACCAGGTCAGCGTAGGGCCCGTCCCGCGGTCCCTTTGGTCTACGGAACACGGCCGTCGAGTACTCCGCCAGGCTTGATCGGGTTTTCTAGATCCAATTTGGAGACCCACCCGAACCCGTCCAGTTTCTAGACTGTGGTGAATTCTAGGTGCCTTGCATCATCCTGACACCAAATTCCTATGGAAGCGACGATGAGAGAAACTCTTCCACACCAAATTGTGAAGCTTTTGTTGTCTCCATTGACGAGCCACCCCGTGATGGCGAAACGAATTCTCAAGAAGGAGGTCGTAACACCAGAAACCAGAACCACACAGAACGATAGCAACAGGAGCTAGCCGACGTCCAACAGCCCGCTACTGACGCAGATGCAGTAGGTGACTAGCGCCAGCACCCGCGCAATGCCGACCAAGGTGGTGCTCGGGAAAGACGCAGGCACCCCGCGTGTGCTCGTAACCTACTAGCCGACCTCGAGCAGGCCGGCCACAATGTCTTCACTACACCCCAGGCTAACATGGGGCTGCCGTTGCCGAGCTGGAAAATCTTCCAGATTCAGACCAAGTCTAATGGGCTCGAGCGCGACTTCAAGCCGCCAACGCCCAACTTGGGGAGCAATTCAACGACCGACATGCACATTCTTGGTCAGACATTCTCGGAGCCGGTCTAGGCATAGCAGATCCGAACACCGCCGATTCTTTGTCCACATCTTCTAGACATTCTCGGAGCCGGTCTGAGCATAGCAGATCCGACCACCGTCAAGACGAACGTGCGACGAGTCGGCTGGATCCAATCCATTAGGAAGAGGTGGAGCAAAATGCTGTCCAACCTACCAACCCACCAGCTAACAACAATGCCAACCCACCGGCCAACTCTCCCGTCAACATCAACGCCAACCCTCCCGTCAACAACAATGTCAACAATGTCCGTCAGCACGACAACAACGTCAACCACTCCCGTGGCGGTAGAGGCAACGATGACCATGGCTGACCAGAATGGCAACGGGATCTTAGTGAAGAGTTGCGTGACCTTTATCAAAACCGTGATGTTCATGCCGACCTCAACAATCGCCACAATGAGTGCGACGAGAATGAGCTCAGCCGCCGCATCGAGTACGATCATGACTACGGCACTCCTGTGCCTAATCACGATGCAGAGCGTGAGGACTGACGTCACTAAGAAGTTGAGATGCAACACAGCACCGACTACGACTGCATGCATGGTGCCCCTGCAGGTGCCTACAACTCGCCTAGGCGCGACTATGAATATATGTATGAAGACGACTACTACCCTCCTAGATGCAACTACGACGGACGCGGCAAGGCTCCTCCCCACTAATACTACCTCGATGGCCATTACGACAATGACATGGCATTAGACGGTTTTGCTACTTTCACCATATGCTTCAGGGCTATTGATTGGCCGCCTACATTCAAACCATCGTCAATGAAAAGTATGACGGTCACTCCGACCCCACCATTTGGCTCAAGACGTACAACACTGCGGTGAGAGTAACCAATGGCACCTACGACCAGATGGCCGCCTACTTTCCAGTGGTAATGGGTGCTGCTCCGCTTCTGTGGCTGGCAAATCTTCCCCCCAGTAGCATCAACAGTTGGGGCTAGCTCGCTAGAGCTTTCACTAAGAACTACCAGGCCACCTACAGCCGACCTAGTAACAGGGAAAAACTCGGCCAAGCCACCCAAAGGATAGGCGAAAATATTCAAGACTACGCCAAGCACTTCTTCAAAAATCGCAACAGGCTAGCTGGCATTGATGAGCGTGATATCATCTGGTATTTTTGCTCCGGCTTGACGAACCAGAAGATGTTCGAGAAACTGTATGAGGCTGCCCCAAAGACGGTTGAGCAGATGATGGAAGTTGTCAACACACAAGCTGACATCGAAGAAGCGGCCAAAGTTCAGTTCTAGAAACACTGCCAGACTGGCGACTACGATCAACCAATCCATGATGAACCTCGAGCATACTCGGAGCCCCGACTCCGAAAAAGGCCCCCGGAGGTCTACGCTGCTGAAGGTGACCCGACCAAGAAGAGCACTTTTAATCGGGAAGAATTTGACGGAACCCTCAGCGGCCCGTGCCCCTTCCACAGGGACGCGCGTCATACTCTCCAAGATTGCATAGCCCTGAAGAAAGAACTTGGCACCTCAGTGGAATACAAGCGACCAGGCCGCAACAAGTGCCGCCGAGACAACAACAAGTGTGATTATCGTAGCCGTGACGATGACCGTGTTGGAGGTATGCCCTAGAGGCAATCATAGAGATGATGATATTCCATTTGTATCCATGATTTGTATACTGTGTTCATTGAATATCCATTAAAGGCTACTTGAATAGATTTGCAATTATGTGAATTGTATGTGAAACTCTTTACTTGTATGGTTATTCTAAAGTTATCCCTAGTCGGAGTTCATGTGAGGACACACATGAATATTAGACTAGCACATGTATTAGTTGATGACTATGTTTCACAAGTCATGGATATGGAGATGTTGAACTAATAATGTGGACACATGTGGAGACATGTGTTAGGACTGACCCAACACGAGAAGTAGTTCTCTCTTTAAACAACATATACGCTTTGTCCTTAGACCTGAGATTGTCGCATGTATTCTAGATGTGGATTGACCTACTTAGGGGCTATCAAACGCTACGCCGTAACAGGGTAGTTATAAAGGTAGCTTTCGGGTTTGTCAAGAAGCATGCTATGAGACATGGTCAATCAAGATGGGATTTGCCCCTCTCTGATTGAGAGTGATATCTCTGGGCCCCTCGAGTGATCGGATCAGAAAATGCATGGCCATGCTACGTACGGTTAAGAGTTAACCTACAAAGGGATTCCGAATCACAGGATCGAGAAAGAGCGGTCGGCTTGAAGCTAGACCAAATATCGTGAGGCAAAGGGAATAGCATGTATATCATGTTGTGGTGGTTCGTCTGATATGATCTTCGTATGCGTATAGGAGTTGGCACGTCTTGCTAGAGGCCGCTACCGACTATTGGGCCGAGTAGGAGTACTCGGGCCATGTCTACACGTATCCGAACCCAAAGGGTCGCACACTTAAGGGGCTGGAAGCCCAATTCGGATTTGATCCGAGTTGGATTAGGTTTAGGAGTACTAATGGGCCTCGGATCCAGAGGCCCATCAGGAACCCCTATAAATAGAGGGGTGGGGGCGCCCTAGGGTTTCACACCTTTTGCGAAACACTTCTGCCGCGCCTCCCACGCCCTCGCCTGTTGCAACTCGCGGATCTAGCAATCCGGCTTGCGACGCTTCCTCCCTGCACGTGTGGATACCTTGGAGGTGTTGCGCCTGCAGCACTTGGACGAGCCATCGACGAGCCGCCGACGAGCCACGACGAGCCGCGGCACCGGAGGCGATCTTGCTGTGCACGTGGACGAGCTGCTGAGGAGCTGCTGGACGTGATCGACTACGTACGACTACGTTGATCGACTACGTACGACTACGTGATCGTCTTCACTGCACCGACGCACATCTACATCTTCCGCACCAGTAGTGCGTCGAGTGGTAATCCCGTGATCCTTATACGGCAGTTCTTCCTGGTTATACGCGGTAGAAATTTTGATTTGCGCTAGCGTAGCCTACCTCGTATCCCATCAGACCGTCGCTAAGGTGACCATGACAACCGCAATAGCGGTGACCATGATGACCGCAACGGTCACCATCGTGACGATAGCGATGATTGCAACAACAGTAGGTGCGATAATCGTGTTGATCAAGATAGAGAAGAGCACCACGACTAGCCACATCATGACGCCCAACGGCCCAATGCCGACCATAATGGAGACTTCCAGCACTAGACCGCCAAGTCAACATCAATGTGGGTGGCCGCAACACTTTTTGCAGTAACCGCTAGTAGAAACTTTGCCAGCGAGAGGTGCACTTTGTCTCTGTATAGCCAGTCCAGTGTCTGCGCTGGTCCGAGTAGTCCATAACTTTCTCCAGGCAAGATCATTGGGTCCACATCCCAAATCCCGTGTCCTACCTGCTGGTGGTTTGCCCGACCATAGACCGGGCTTTACTCCCCAAGTGCTGATTGACGGTGGCAGCGACCTCAACATCATTTTCACCGAAACCTTGAAGCAGTTCTAGCCTTGTGAGGAACCCTTTACTATGAGATTGAAAAACATACCTGATGATGATAGCTTCTTCCGCTTCTTTCCTCTCTTTTTTTCTTTTTTTCCTCCTTCTTCCCTTCTTTCCTCTCTTTCTTTCCTTCCTTCTTTCCCTCTTCTTTCCTCTTTTTCTTTCCCTCTCTGGGTCCCCTTTCCCTCTCTGTTTGGGCTGTTGCGCCGCTGGTCTTATAGGGTGAACCTCCGCCGGTTCATCCGGCGGTAAGGGTCCTTACCGCCGTTTCAACCGGCGGGAGTTCCTCGATCCGCGCGCGCACTACTTTGGCGGCAGTGGTAAGGCGGTGAGGGCCTTACCTCCGGTTCTCTCCCGCCTGCTGAAATGGCGGCAGGGATCGGCGTAGGGGGTGTTAGGCTCTTACTGCCATTTCAACCGGCGTTAAGGACTATACCGTCGTTTCAGCTGGCGGTATAAGCCTATTTTTACAAATTTTTTATTCAACTATATATTTCTGCAAAATTGAAAAATAAAAATAAAAATAAGATCAAAAGCGCTATAGCTTTTTCCAAAACAAAACTACGGAAACGGGCGCAACACAACAGCAAGCCCATGGAATTGAACATGTGGCAATGAAGCTGCAATCTGACCCACTGGCCAACAGATCAAAGCCGGCCCATGCTACTGTTGAAGCCCACCAGGTGCCTAGTGAGCAGGCCGAAAGGGGTGGGCCTATAGTAAGTTTAACAAATCACCGTGGTGCATGGCATCAGGAACCTTCCGCCAGAGCCAGATTTCACCCAGCAAATCCACATGCAGTAAAAAAAAGAGAAAAAAGGCGTGGGTCCCAGTCCCACAACGTTAATTACTCATAGACAAGAGTGGTACTTCCCAAATGCGTCGTCCTCGTCCGATCATCGCCTGCGGGAGGGCGGCCAGCGGCGCGAGGAACTGCTGCTGGAGGGCTGCCCCCAGCCCCAGCCCGTGGGAGCGGCGGGGTGGGCGAGTTTCCCGGCGGGCAAGCTCCCTGGCGAGCGGCTGTTCGGAGGAGCGGCAGCGCAGCTGAGCTCCCGCCACCACGGCAGGTCCCGGAGAGAACCGGCTGATCCTGTTACGTAAGATTTTTTTGGAATTTATTTGGATTTTTCTGAATTTTGTTGTTTCCAAAAGTTTCTAAAAAAATCTTTGTCGGATTTAGTAGCCACTTAGTCCACCAAAGGATTACCCAAGTAATTAATTTGTAGGTAGAGGGGATTGCAAGGCCAAGAACTCGAAGGTGATCACGAGAACATGAAGTTTTAGACAGGTTCGGGGCTCCAGAGAGTATACCCTACGTCCTGTATTCTGGTGGTTTGTATTGCTTTGCGCTGGTACGTAGAATAGTTAGGGTTCCCTCGGGAGGTGCCTTTGACCGCCTTATTTAGGCTGATGACGTAGGATTACAAGTCGGTTTGAATTGGTTGTTACATGAAAAGCAATCTGAGTCGAATTACAACAAGTATCCCGCAATATTCGGGCTGATTTGAATCGCCCGCCCTCCTCAACTTGTGCTCCAAATATCTTCACGTCCTTAGCCCGCACGTTCTGGTCAGTCGGGCCCACTTGTTAGGACCGGTCAGTATCCTGGTTGGTAGGACCCACGGCGTACACATATCCCTCAATCTATCTATACCTATTATTAAAGCGAGTAATGTCTCTGCCAATTTTTTCGTCCGTCATGGTCATTTTACAAAAAAGTCCCTCAACTTTTAAGGAATCAACCCGTAGTCCATATTCTAAAGAGGAGGGGCTCGGGTGGAAAAGGGAGAGAAAGGAGGGGGGTTAAAGGGGAAAAAGCTTCTCCTTTCCTCCGTCTCTCTCCCTCCCATCCGTCGCCTGCGCTTCCTATCCGCGCCCCCGGACCCTGCGCCGAGCCTCAACGGAGAGGTCGGCCGATCCCCTCTGCTCCCCGCGCCACACCTTCCTCCTACCCTGGGCGCGTCGCCTGTGCTGCCGCCATCGCCCCCCGTGCCCCTGCCCCCGTCACGGCCGTGTAGAGGGGGAAAAGGGAGAGTGTGAAGGGAGGTCCTCTCCCCTCCTCACCTCGGCGAAGGAGACGCTGGAGGCGGGGCGCCGGCGGGAGGTGAGGCAGGGGCGGCGTCAAGCAGCAGCCGGAGGTGATTGGAGGGAGGGAGTCCCCTGACAGTGCGGCCGGTGCCCGGAGCCGGCGGGGGCGAGCTCCCCAGGCCGGCAGGGGTGATGTCCCGAGCGGTGCGGCTAGGACCTGCGGCCAGTGGGGGCGAGGTCCCCGGATGGTGTACCCCGCCACTGGAGGCAGCGGGCCCGCTTGGCGGTCATAGCGCCTGGAGCACGGGGCGGTTGAGGCCAGCGGCAACGCGGCCGCGCAACACCTCAACCACAGACGCACTCTCGCCGCCGACGGCCGTAGCAGCCTCTGCAGCTCTCCCTTCTATCCGTGCATATGGCCTGTCTCTACTGCACACAAGTTGTTTGTAGAAATGCCTAATAACAAGAACGGAAGCAAGAACCTGTAATATTGTACATGATTATGCCCCCGCGCAGGTATTAATCTATCCACAATATATATTCATTTGAATTCAATATCCACCAATTTTCTACCAGCAGCTGGACATAACCAAAACAGCAATTACTAGCATTACTCACTGAGAAATGATTAGAAGTCTAGAACTATTCTTCTGTGCTGTATAAATTACCATTTATATTAATTATTTCTCAAGAAATTGTGCTTCTTTTGTGGTACTCAGTTTGTTGAAACGAGTATTGCTCAAATTCGTGTCAAATGGCAACATTCAACTGGGTTCCATGGCGACTCAGCTGAAGGAAACATGTCTCTCTAATTAGGAAAAGCATATGGCTGCCTGTACAAGTCAGAGATAACTACTTGATGTTAATAAACATAATTAATTATACTTATCCTTAGTCTCGCCGGATACAAAGCAACAATATAATAATGTTGTCTTAATCTCATGTAGAATATGGGCTTAAAATTTCATAACAACTATTAGAGAAATCAAATAGCTCTCTTAATTTCTGAACTGCAAATACTGCTCTTCTAATGTTTTGGGCCACAGACGTGTGCTCAAACAGGCATCAAGAACTATTCTTTCTGCATGTATCCATGCATAAATGGCTATGTGAAATTTAAATGCTACGACACAGAACATATGAATCAATAAAATAGTAGGTTTTGAGGTTGCAATCTAAAATTAAAGCACCCGGACAATATTGATCTGAAACTTGGTAGATAGTTCGAGAGCATATATAATGAGTTTATTGCTGTAAAATATTTTACATAATAGTATGTCCATAGCTTTACTTCCTTCATGACTACCATTTTTCATTTTTATTTTACAGTGTTGATTCTCTGAATGTCAACTGTCACAAGATATTAAGAACATGGAAATCGTACAACCAAGGTAATGTAAACCATTGCATTCTGTATTAGATCTAATTATTAAGCAATGAGTATGTAATTCCCAAAGCTTGCAAATATTCGAAATGCTATCTGATCACTTTTTAATCTTTGTATGCCACTACGGGGTGTTTCCAGGAAGCTCGGCTACTCATGGTTAATCCTTAATTCCTTATATACTATATGCTTGCCTGGGATATGCCTTGGGACTGTAGAGAAATTCGGTGCCCTTGCTATGTTAGTTTTGCACTACTGAACCCGTCTAAAATTTCTAAACTAGCTCTCACTCACATGATGTCAGCCATAATCTTTATTACACCTTTGATAAGATCTGAGTACTCATACACAAAACAAGGTGGAACAGTAAGGTAATGTCTTTGCTATATTCTTGATGTCATTTTACATAACCCTTTTATTTAAAAAAATCATAAACCTGAAACCAAATCTCATATAATAAGATTCCACCTCCGTTGACAAGTGCATCAGTTAAGTTTGAAAAGATAAGTTATGGCAGTACTTTTTATAGTGGCTGCAACATCTCCACGAGCACTGTTGTAGAAAAAATTGACATATAGACATAGTAGGCTAAGAATCAATGCACGGAAAAAGTTTATGCGTTGAGACAGGGTCTGGATATTATTTATAGATAATATTTTAAGATCTTCAGCTGTAGACCCGTAGCAATGTACGGGCATGTTTGCTAGTATCAAAAAAGTTTTCATGTTTGTTGATAAACGTTTTCAAAAAAAATTTGTACAATTTTCTTTTTGAAAAAATTCTTTAGTTTTTCTTAAAAATTGTTCAAAAGTTTTTATTCCTAAGTTTTTGCCTTGAAAGTTTTGTGTCCTGATTTTGTTTTTGCCAAATTTTTTGTTTCAATTTTTTAAAAAATTAGTCCAAAAATTTTTGCTATCATTTTTTGTGTTTTTGTTTTTTACGTTTTGTCATTGTTTTTTTTTTGGGCGGTGGACCACATGCATGCGTCCATGGCGCGGGGTCGTGGACCAGTGGGAATCCTCTTACGTAGGAAGTACTGGGGGATCACGTCGCACGGTGGGAAACCCCCGACTAGGCGTGCACAAACTTGACGTCTCCATTTAGTGGTTCCATTTTGTGTTTGATACAAGAGATGTGAGACAATAAGAACGTGTGCCGGCAATCCACCGTCACCACCATCAATGTGGGTCTCGCCTGTCGGTCACCAACCCCTTCCCCTTTCTTAGGGGCTTTTTTGTTTTTTAGCTCTTTTGTGAAAGATTCTCACAAATAGGTCCCTGGCGGAACCAATTCCAAAAATGGACCCTTAGCTTGGCGCCATCCACGCTGGCGCCAAGCTACAATGTCTCGGCGCCAGCCATCCTGACGCCAAGGTCTGTACGTAGCTGTTGACGCGGATGCCGACGTGGCGGGGGCTTGGCGCCATCATGGCTCGGCGCCAAGATCTACGGCGCCAAGCTTGGCGCCAAGGCTTGGCGCCATCATGGATGGCGTCAAGCCTCCGCCACGTCGGCATCCGCGTCAGCAGCTATGTATAGACCTTGGCGCCAGGATGGCTAGCGCCGAGACGTTGTAGCTTGGCGCCAGCGTGGATGGTGCCAAGCTAAGGGTCCATTTTTTGAATTGGTTCCGCCAGGGACCTATTTGTGAGAATCTTTCGAAAAAGGGTTAAAAAACAAAAAAGTCGGCCTTCCTTATCCCCGTCGCCCCAGCCTCCCGCCGCCCCGCAGCCTGCCGCAGCAGGCTCCGCCGCCCCACGCGCGCAGCGGTCCCGCCGCCTACGCCGCCTGTTCATCCGCCCCCCAGCTCGCTCAGCTGTCCCGCCGCCCACGCCGCCGGATCATTTGCCCCCCGCGCGCATGCTCATCCTGCCGCTCGCGCTGCTGCCAGGAACGTTGGCGAGCGGCGGCGCCGGAAGGGGCGGAGCGGCGCCTGAATCACAATCGTCACCTGCATCGTCCACGGTGAGTTTTTTGTTCACCGCGATTCGGATATCAAAAGTTGACTGGACTGACGGCCGGCTTGTCAGCCCAACGAAGGAATGGCCGGATGGCCCATCCGCGCATTGCACTTTGGGGCGGCAGGCAGGCGCGGTCACACTCAGCGTCAGGCACCGCCCCCTCCTCCCCGTCCCCCCTCCTCGTCGGCGACTCGGCCAGAAAACCCAAATCCACTTCACCACCATATCTCGCCGCCGTCCCTGTCGATCCAGACCCCACCCCGTCCCCATCACCTCACCGCCGGAGTCCCCGCCGCTCAGCCGCCCCACCGCATCCCGTCGCCTCGCCTTCCCGCGCGCCGTACCGGCTTGCTCTCCGCAGGTCAGAGAAACCGGCTACCCTAACCCTAGCATCCTCGGCTCGGCTGTAGAAGAGCACTGGGGGCGTGAGAGAGGGAGTCACCAGCCCTCGTGACCTCCTCCCGCTTCTACCTCGCCCCCGACGCTTGCGAAAATGGGGATCTACAGAAATCCCACCTCACTCCTCTCGTAAGCACCCCTATCCCTCTCCACCATCCGTTTCCCAGTTCTCCTGTGCGATTCCCGGAACCCGGCTCTAAATTCTGTTGTAGAGTGGTCGAGTATCGTGAATTGCTGTACAAGTTTCTTATAGAAAGGATAGGGTCCTCCGCCAAGTTCTCTTTGCACTTGTTTTTGTGGTAGAGCTCGATTCCAAGTTAATATGGCATTCCTTCTTTCGTGCAAGTATTTAGTTGGAAGAAATTATGCTTGCTTGTGCATGTGGATTGTGTTGCTGGTCTTGGCTATCCTAGTTCAGTTTCTAGTTGAGATTGCTCAATTGCAACTTGCAAGCTTAGCACTCCTGTTTATGGGCATAGGTTGATGATTGTTGGGTTTGTCCATCGGGGTCCATAGGCTGGGTTGTCGAAGATGGCATGTCGTTTAGAGTTTCATGTATTGAGAGTTATTTGTGCGGTAGTGATGAGTCTCTTAGGGCTTGGATGCTTGCAGTAATGAAAATTTGCTTTCAGAATAAACTTTTGCTCATGGGTGTGTATATATATGCTTAGACATGCTATCAATACAAAATAGAAACCCCTCCCTATATTTTTTTAGGCCTTGAGAAGAGAAGAAAGGCTGGAATGCCATCGCTTCATTCTCCTATTCACCGATCTGGTAATGTTTAATTTCTTGTACCGTGTTATTTCTGTCCGCTGCACTTTGTGTTGCGCGTTCCGCTCGCATAGTGGCTTGCACACGTTCTAGTATCATCAGTGCCGTCCAAATTTGGTTATTTGGATGATTGTTGTTGTGAATCTATGGTAAAGGATTTCTTGGGCCGCAAGTAGCTAGCTGCATTAGGTATTATTTCACACAGCTTTGGTCAAACTGAAAATGGTATGTAGTTTGTTCAAAACTTTATTTGCTATAGATGGCAACCTCAGGAAGGTTTGCCCCCTTGTCGCAAGCAACGGCATCAGTTATCAATAGTATTAAAATGCATTGATATTTTCCTATTTTGCGGAGGTGGTGTTTCCTTCAGAATTTTGTGTGATTTATTCATGCAGAGATGAGTATTATAGGGTATTCATAATATCGAGCAATGATTGTGCAAGATAACTGCCATATTTGTTTCTTTCTAGTGCTGAGCGTCGTGTAGTGTGTCGTTTCTGCATGTTACTTCTATCCATTCCAATTTCGTTCACGTGTTCCGTTTAGTGAGTCGACAACAGTTGCTGTACTATTATTAGTGCGGATTGATTCCTTAGATGGCTGGTGTTGAACTGCTCGTCATCTTATGTTGGACACCTGGAGAATGAATTATTTGCTGCAGTAATAGCTATTAGGCTGCACGAGGAAGGGGCTAAAGTTTAGGGGGTGTTTGGATATTGGGTGCTAAACTTTAGCAGTGTCACATCAGATGTTCAGATGCTAATTAGGAGGACTAAACATGAGCTAATTATAAAACTAATTGCAGAACCCCTATGCTAATTCACGAGGTGAATCTATTAAGCCTAATTAATCCATCATTAGCAAATGGTTACTATAGCACCACATTGTCAAATCATGGACTAATTAGGTTTAATAGATTCGTCTCGCGAATTAGATTCCATCTGTGTAATTAGTTTTGTAATTAACCTATATTTAATACTCTTAATTAGCATCCAAATATCCGATGTGACAGGTGCTAAACTTTAGCACGAGGTATCCAAACACCCCCTTAGCCTAAACTTTAGCCCTCTCAAATGAAAGGGCTAAAGTTTAGCACCTTGGGTGTTTGGGAAGAGGGCTAAAGTTTAGCACCTCTTATGTAAAATGTCCCTTTTACCCCTGCTGTGCTGCCCCTCCCACCGTTTTCCTCTCAGATCCCAGCCAGAGTTCAGCAGGGGCTTCATGCTGGCGAGGGCGGCCGCGGGGCGCAAGCGGTTGGCAGCAGCGGCGCCGGCGAGCTCGCCGAGGAGGCGGCGGAACGCGGAGGCAGGGCAGGGGATGCGCAGCGGGCCCTGGCGCGCGTAGCCGTACTTCTGCAGGGTGCGGTGGAGCAGCTCGGCGATGGACGGGCGGCACAGCAGCTCGGCGGGGACGACGAAGCACTCCGTCTCCTCCCTCTCTGCGCTGACATCCACAGGCACATGCCCCACCGGCACCTTCCCCCCGCCCATCCCGTGCCACGCTGGCGCCCTACCCGATTCGGAGTTGGGCAGGCACGAATCGGAGTAGAGGATGGCCAGCGCGGCGCGGATCCGGCTGCAGCGGCGGTGGCGGGACGGACTGCTCTGGCAAACCTCGATCTGAAGCTTGCGGAGGGGTGCACCAGTGGAAAGATCCTTGGCTCGGATCCAGCAGTGTGAGGCCGGCGGAGACCGGCGGAGGGCGGCGGAAGGCGTGGGGCAGCGGGAGATCCTTTTGGTCTCCGCCCCTACCTCCAGCTCCTCGTCCTCCCGTACCTCCGCTGAGGGCAGCGGGGTCGCGGCGGAGGCGGCGGGGCTCGACGGAGGTGGCGGGGCTGACGAGATGGGTGGCGGGGCCGAGCAGAGACGGCGTGTGGGGAGAGAGAGAGTGGAGAGAGAGTGCGGGGAGGAGAAAGAGGGGGGCAGGGGGTGGAATTTAGGATAAGGGGGATCACTTTTAGCCCCTTTAGTCCATTTTAGCACCCCTTGGAGGGGCTAATGGATTATGGGGGGCTAAACTTTAGCCCCTCCATTTTAGCCCTAGTGTTTGAATGAGAAGGGCTAAAATCTGGCTAAAAGGAGGGGGCTAAAGTTTAGCCCTCCCCTCCCAAACACCCCCAAAATTTAAAACCTTAATTATCGTTGCTGAAATATTGCAGAAAGTATGAGTCAAAGAATATCTAGTATTTGTACTTTAGTTGTAGAAAATATTTCTTGGTTTGCAAGTAATTTTAATGTGATTTTTATGCAAGAAATTACTCAAATCTAAATGTCATCTCTCATTTGAGCTTTTAATTGCCATGGCTTAATATGGCACACAAAGATTTAATCATCAATTTTTTTCTATATAGGGCAAAAGCTTTTTACGTTACTAGATAAAAAGGGTCAAAATATCAAATATCGCACTCATTGCTGAATACTTGGTATTGAGAAATATATAAGACTAATATGACCTTCTAACCTTTTGGACCCTTGATTAGACCTGCTATAAATCATGAGACATGGCAAATAGGTGAAATGATTGATTTATTCTACCACGTGTCATTAGATTGAGAGGGCTGAAACTAAATCTGAGTTGGTTTCATAGGATTCTTCTTCCCTTGGTTTCAGTCCTTGGTACTTCCATTTTTTGAGCCCTGCAATTTCAGGCCTGTCCTATAAAATAAATTTGATATCCATTTTCTCAGGGGCTGAGCAGTGCTGGGGCCTCTGGGGTGCCTCACCTCACTACAACCATGCTGGCTTTATTGAATAATTGGGAGTTTCTTTTTTTTGCCAAGCCTTGTTGATTTGCAGACTGCAAGCAGTGCCTAGACACCAAAGGCAGCCTTGCAGTTTTGTACCTTGCGGTTACAGGATGCAATCTCGCAAGCATCAATGGAGAGGCAGGTTGGACTGGTATGCTGTGTGGACAGCAGTGTAAATAAACAACACCAAACTTTCATGTTTCTAGCGAGTGAGAAGTTTAAATACATCTTCAATTTAACTAAAGAATAAGATAATGCTTTAATACTTCAATTGGTTTTTGTGTTGATTTTTAAATTCTAAAGGTTGGCAAATGGTGATAACCGAATGAGGAGATTCCATTATCAGGTCCACAACAGGGCCTGGTGATTACATCAACTCCACAAGGTAGATTCGTCTACTAGCCCAACATGAAACCACCTGCTCTTGCCGAGGACGACGAGTCAGGCCTTGTCGCCTACCTTGACACCCTCCCATACTAGGAGGGTACCCCTCTATCGCCCATCTATGAAAAAGATGGCTCCACAGAGGTCATCACGTCGAATTCGGAAAGCTATTCTACGGAGCGGGAACTTTCACCCTTGTGCGGTAAGAAGCAACCAGAGAGAAATCTGCGACATGAACATCACCCAGACAACGTCTCGCAGGATGAGCTCACCGCCAATGTAGAAGGAGAAGAAACTGAGGCTCAAAGGAATCGGCGGCGAACAAGAAACACCGCAAGGGTAGAGCGTCGCCGCCGCCTTGCAGCTGACCCACCAATAATGAATTTGGATCACACGTTTGAAGCAGTTCGAACGCGTCAATATCATACTCCTCTCGCCACTATCGCATGCATTGATCTGATTACTCGGGCAATGCCACAAACCAAATACACTAGGCAATTGGCTCAGCTGGCGGAACGCGCGTACGAGCAACTCGATCAACAAAGCCTAATACATTCGGTTCAACACACCTCATCCCAGCATGGCAGTAGCCATAGGCGACCAAGTCGAATTGAGGGTGCCATACCAAGTCAAATTATGGGTGCCAAACCAAGCCAAGTCGAAGTAGAGGGTAGTCGGGCGGAACCCTCAGGAGGCCGTGGCCTCCGTGGGCCCCACCCAGAGCCTGAACACCCAGTACGCGACCTTCGTCAAAAGATCAACAACAGCCACGACCCCTGTACAATCATTGAAGGACGCCACCGCGAGCGTGAGCAAGAAGTCGAGTACTAGTGAGAAGATTCTGACGGGTTCCCTGCCTTCTCAAAACAAGTACGAAAGACGGTTCTACCTGACAAATTAAAACCTCCGGGTATCACTAAGTACGACGGTAAGCAAGATCCAGTCCAATGGCTGCTGTGCTACTTAGGAGGAAACGATGACACCAAGGTCATCTACTTTCCCATCTGCATGGAGGCAGCACCATTCATGTGGCTCGAGTCATTAGATAGAACTCCATTGACACGTGGAAGGACCTTAAAGCGGCGTTCACAAACAACTTCGTAGGGGCAATGCAGTGTCCTGGCATCAGGATCAACTTGTCTCAAGTCAAGCAGCAACAAGGAGAGGCCCTGCGCAATTATCTACGTCATTTCTTCGACAAGAAGGTCACTATCATGGACATCACGGAGCATGACGCTATAGATTGCTTCCAGAACAGTCTCTACGACCGTCGGATGTTCCAAGATTTTGGCAGGAGACGCCCCGAAGATATCAAGTCTCTTAATATCACAATACAAGCCGGGGTGGATGAAGAAGACAAAGAGATCGACAGTTTCAGGTCTAGTCGTAACAGGTGTCAGAACAATAACAATCAGAGTAATGGCCAACGCAACGACACGAACCGCAACGATCGCCCCAATAATGAGAACCAAAATAATTACTCGGGTGGTCAGAATCGCAAGAGGAAGCCAGACAATACTGTCGCGACAATGTTCCAGTCTTCCAAGAAAGGTGGCAGGAATCAAGAAAGGACTCCGTTCAGCGAGCTTCTGAAGAAGCAGTGCCCGTGGCACCCGCAACATAATTACTCTGTCATGGATTGCTATAGTCTATGCAGAGTCATGAAAGATCTGCCGAAACCTTTTGGAACAAAGGACAAGGGCAAGGCCAAGGAAGATGAAGACGATGGTGACAACGGCAAATTCCAGAACCCGTCCAACACTGTCAACGTCATTTTTGGCGGCACACCGAGTACTACTATTAAGTGCTCCAAGAAAATAGCCCTTCGAGAGATCATATCCATTGAACTAGCAACACCTACGTTCCTCAAATGGCCCGAGGTGACAATAACCTTCTCCAGAAAGGATGAGTGGACTAGTTTCTCAGACCCAAGATGCTACCCTCTCGTCCTGGACCCAGTGGTCGTAGGCTCCAGACTCACAAAAGTACTCATCGATGGTGGCAGTGGTCTCAACATACTCTTCGTCAAGACTTTGAGGAAGATGGGCCTTGATGTTACGGATATGCTCACCCCGACGAACTCTCCAGTTTACAGGGTTATCCCAGGCAACGCAGTTGTACCCCTTGGTCAGGCGGTTTTGTTAGCTACCTTCGGGACCAAAGAACACTACTGGACAGAGTACATCTGGTTCGAGGTGGCTGATTTCGAAACATCGTATCATGCCATCCTCGAAAGACCCGCCTTGGCCAAATTCATGGCCATCCCGTATTACGTGTACCTTGTACTCAAAATGCCGGGACCCAAGGGAGTACTCTCCCTACACGAAGACTTGAACAGATCACACAACTGCGATACAGAAGCCATAGAACTGGCAGCAACTACTGAAGTGCCAAAGTCGATGATGCAAGTCTTCGCCGCTTCAAAGAAATTGTCCTTGTTAGAACTTGAGATCCTAGAAAAGAAGTCAGGGACAACCAAGGTCAAGCCTGTCGGTGTTTTAGACCGGCAACCCGCCTAGGGGGTACCCTAGGTGGTCTTTTATGCGGTAAGGGTCGTCGAGAATCAAGGAATCAATGGTGATGTAAGGAACACGATTTAGACAGGTTCGGGCCGCTAGATCGCGTAATACCCTACGTCCTGTGTGTTGGTTTGTATTGATCTTGGGGATCTGTTTTGAGGGGGGTCCCTGCCCGGCCTTATATACCCGGGAGGGCAGGGTTACAAGTCTGAGTCCTAGTCGGGTACTATTACAGAGTTCTACTCGGAGCCAACCCGAGTAGTTTTCCATAAACATACAAGACTAGTCCGAGTAGGATACGCCCATCCTTATTCTGATCACGTCTAAGTACGTCCCATAGTGGGCCGTCCAAGGCCTACTCGTGGTTCTGGGGAGTAGTCCCGACAAGCCCCCGAGTACTTTGTAGTCGTGCGCCATAGTCAGGCACTGCAGGTACTACCCGAGTAGTTTTGCGGACTGAAGTGCCCGAGTACTGTCGCGTGGCTAGAAGGTACTCTTTCTGCAGCTTCGAGTTGTCTCCATCCCGAGTAGTTTTTATATGGTAGTGCGATGTCAATCGCACTCCATATGGAGTAGCCCCTGAGCCTTAGGTTGAGTCGAAGACTCAGGCTTAGGGTCAAACCATCTTTTGCCCATTTTACCCTCGGAGATCTTGAAAAAGAAAAAACTGACCAACGGGTACGGTACCCATAGCCCCCGAGCAGTTAGGCGATTCCTGTCGTTGAAGTGGTCAGCAATCCGTTGAATGTAGTAACCGTTGGGTGTATATTGCGATTAATATGCAATTTAATCTGTCCATTGCGCAACTGACGCGTCGAATCCGGAACCGGCGGAGATAAATCTGGAAAACCCCCTTTTCAGTTGTTGTGACGCCGCACGGGCATTAGATCTGTTTGCTTCCTCCTCCTTTGTGCCTTCGCTCGCTATCACCGCCGCCAGTGCTGCCGCCTCCGCCATTGCGGCTTAGATCTGGGTGGAAACCTCTTAACTTGAGGTTGAGGCCTAGCGGATGCGCTCCAAGAAGATGGGTAAGAAACCTGAGAAGACCCAAGGCAAGGTTCCGGCAATAGGCAGGATCAGATCCAAGAAGGGGAAGGAGTTGGTGCTGCCGGCGCCGAAGGTGGGGCTGACAAACCAGACTGCTCCGCCGCCACCTGGGGCAACTTGGCAACATTCAGTGATGAAGGAGGAGGGAGTCCAGGCGCTAGTCGACGCCAAGCTCCTTTAACCAAAGGAAATCGTGCAGTGGTGCCCCGCATTCCCCAATGCGTGGCAGTTCGAGGAACACCCGGCGGAGACGGTGATGCTTGCTCACTTCGTGGAAAGGGGACTGGCCGTGCCTACCTCCGACTTCTTCAGAGGTATTCTCGAGTATTACAGTCTTCAGCTCGTCCACTTGAATCCCAATGGAGTACTGCACATGGCTATATTTGTACATCTGTGCGAAGTGTTCCTAGGAATACCTCCAAGCCTCGAGCTATTCAGGAAGTTGTTCCGTTGCAAGCCTTAGCCAAGTGCCCAGCGGATGGAGGTCTTTGGAGGCGCCGGGTTCCAACTCAGGAACTTGAATGCATACATTGAGTATAATCTGACCGACTCCCATGGGGACTGGAAGAAAAGGTGGTTCTACATCGGGAACCATGATCCTCGCCTGCCTGTGGTGATGATCCTCGCCTGCCTGTGGTGACTGGGCACGCGCCCAAGCATGCGGAAAACTGGGTAAGCGAGCCTGAAGATACTCCAGAGCTTGATCTTCAGATGCAGCAGATCACCGAGTTGAAAGTACTCGGTTTGACTGGGATCAACGTGGCAGCCAGCTTTCTGAAAAGAAGGGTCCAGCCGCTTCAGAAACGCGCTCACCCGGGAAGTGAGTACAAGGGTCTGAAAGATCCGTCGCGTATGTCTAAGGAGGACATATCTGACGATGTCGTGGAGGCGCTGCTAGCAAAATTTTTCAGGAACTATCAGGGAGTACCAGTACTTCCTGCGGCCCTTCGCCAGTATGAATTCTGGTACGAGCCAGAGGTGGTAAGTATTTCCGTCCTGACTTTGTTTTCTGTTGACTTGTGATTCGTGTTGCTGACACCGTTTTGTTTGTTTTAGAAGTCCCGAGTACTTGACGACTATGTGGCTCAGTCGGAAGAAGAATCAGAGGCCGCCGTTGAGGAGTCAGAGGAAGAGCCTTCTCCCCCTGTCAAGAGGCGCAGAGTAATCCGCAAGATGGCCGCGGCTAAGTCTGTTGCAACCACTGAAAAGTCTCGGGGTACCAAGGTATGTACTCGATAATCTTGTATGTTACTGATGAACTTTGAGATGCTTTATTTGATGTGGTGAATCATGTTTTGGTTTATGAAGGCTGTAGAGGAGATTTTCTCTGAAGAGATAGCCGCGTCCGACCCTGAAGTCGGTGAGGTGGCCGTCAACATATTGCCGGAAGAAATGCCGTCAATAGCTGTGGTAGCCCCCGAGTTAACCGCGCCAGCTCCGTCAGCTGCCGTGCCGCCCACTGCTGATCAGGTGGTTCTGGGGCTGCCTGCTGGGGTGGCAAAGGAGGTGTCACCAGTACTTGCTACGAGCACCTTGCTATCAAATGTGATCGCCAGCGGTAAGCGCTATCCGTGTCAGATGTAGTCATTTGAGTAGTACTGTAGTCTTGACTTCAGTTTTGTAGGTCTTGGTGAAAAAACGGCGCTGGCAGCTGTTCCCACGGCTCCGAGTACTCGGCCGCCTATGGCTGGGAAGAAACGTGTGCGACTGCCGCCACACTCAACCCGGTGAGCGCTCTTGTCCTCTTAAACAATGTTGCATTGTCTGGAAATCATGTAGTAACATTTTGGCAGTGCAGGGATGTGGAGGAAACTATCCCTGTAGAAACAGGGGTAGTACCAGACCCTTTGGCCAGAACATCTGTTCCTTTTGAGGACATGATTGTTGAAGAAGTTCCCGAGGTAAACCCGGGTCGTCTTGGAGCTACGATGTCGATGCTTCAAGACGTGATTCGCTCAGTAGAGGAGCCTGCTGCTGCATCAGGCTCAGGAAGTGCCGGCCTGTCTTCGTCCTCTAGCGGAGTGCTAGCAATTGTTGAGAAGTCCAAACAAACGACTGCTCCAGGTAGGTGGCTGAAATTTGTTATTGTAGTCGTAGTCGGTAGCTAATATGGTGAATGTTGTAGGTGCCGTTCTGGGTACAGCTCCTCATCCTGTGGGGAGTACCCAAAGGCTAGTACTCAATCCGCCTTCTGACTTGGAGCTCCAGAGGGCCATGGATGTGTTCCGGGGCGTTCAGGTAGATATGGCTATCATTACTGCTTGACCCAAGTAGTCGTGCGGCGTAAAACTCACCACAGCGTACTTGGATCTTTTCAGGAAAGAAACCACCAACTGGAGCAGGAGTGCGCCCGACTGAAAGAAGCGCTTCGAGTTTATGAAGTCGGGGCGAAATCCTTTGCCGTGGAGCGCGCGGATCACACCGTTCTGCAGGAGAAACTGGAGAGCCGCTATCAATCCTTGAACAAGAAGTATCAAGGTAAGCATTGCAACTGCTTTTGGGTGTGTCCAACTGTAGTTGGTTGTAGCTTGAGTTCCTGTTGTTTTGTAGAGCTCAAGAAACAGGAGGCGTCTGCAAGGAACCAGGTCATTGATTGGAGGAACGCTCATGACTGAGTGGCAAATGAAGCCGAACATCTTCGAGCCACGCTTGCTGAAGCGGAAGCTGCATACGAGCACCAGCGGGACCGAAAGATGTAGAACGGCGTGATGCTTGCCATGGCCATGGTGGCATGCAGGGATCATGCCTAGACCTTGGGACGACTTCGTGGTGAACTCAAAAAACTGTCCGGAGCTGCCGAAGAGTTGGTGAATGCCATAGCCCCTGTGGAAGGCGCAGGGCCGCAATCGCTAGTAGAGCGACTAAGAGCTGCCCCGAGTAAAGTAGCAGGACTTTGCAGGACTGTTTGCAAACAGGTACTTGCAGTTGTGAAGTCCTACTACCCGAGGGCAGACTTGGCGGCGGCTGGAGATGGCGTGGCTCGCAACTGCACAGAGGAGGCCTATGCGCAGTACCTTGAGGAGGCGGGGCCCATTGCAGCCAAGATGTCGGAATTCGTCTTTTTAGAAGAACTTTGAGCTTTTGTGTGTACTCTTGTTCTTGTACCAAGTATGTTGATACTTTTGAATATCAAGATGTTGGAATTTGGGGTTTGTTTGTCATGAAAAAATGTTGTTGAATCCCAAAGTTGTTGCAACTCTACTCTGCCCGACCCTTTGAGGGAGTAGCACCGCCTCGCCCGACCCCGAGTCATGGGGTCGGATGCGCCCAACCCTTCGCGGGTGGAACTTCGACTCGTCTGACCCCGAGTCTTGGGGTCGGAGGCATCCGACCCCTTGCGGGTGGAACTCCGCCTCGCCCGACCTTAAGTCCTAGGATCGAAGTAGTCGGAGCCCCCGTCATGTAGGCTAAACTTGGCTTGTAGTAGTCCCAAGTATCGAGTAGTCGTAATGCTGTTTGAGTACTCGTCTTCGGAGGGACACGGATGCACCGTACTCAGCTGTCCTTTGTTGCCGTACGGGTGTACTGAGCTTTTTTGTCTGTTGCAGCATGAGTGCCGTCACATGGGTGGAGTCAGGAGTCGTCAGACTCATTGATCACGGGTACACAGTAACTCTTGGGCCGGTGGTAGTTGGAGCTTCCGGCTATAAATAGAGCCATCTGGTGGGCGAGCCAACTCAAACTCTTGAGTTGCAATGGATTGCCTGCGGTTGCTTCTGTTTGAGTGTAGAGAACCAGCAAAGAGCGCACCGGTGCTAGAAGATTCCTCGTAGAGTAAGGCCACCTTGCCTCCACAAGCTCCTGCGCTCGTAGGGATAGCCGCGATGCTAGAAGAATCCTCGTAGGAGGGTTCGTCGCCTGCCTCATCTCGTAGCTACTGATCCAGCGGAGTACGCGCTGGAACTCGCAGCGAGTGATGGGTGATGAGGGTCGCGGTCTTCATCCCGCTTGGAAAGATAGTGGGGGTGCGGCCGTGGAGTAGATAGGCTTCGCAAGGCTAGCAAAAGAGCAGCCTTGGTTCCTTCTAGGCGCGTCTTCCTGGTTTTGACGTTGCCGCTGTCCTGGTGATGGCGGTAATGGAGTACCTGGACGTGCCTTGGGTAGGACACCAGGGCGTTGCAGCGTTTTGCGCAGCTTCCTTGCGTGTAGGCCCCTCCTGCAATCGGCAGACCTGAGTGGCCTTGTGATATAGTAAAAGCCTGAGACTTAAATGCAGCCCGCCAGTAGGCAGTTGCTTGTAGTCTTTGTTGAGCTGAGTCCTTGTACTCGTATGTAATGTGATGTACTTCTTGTTTCAATAAAGAAGAGTTTCCTTTGTTGTATTGATAGCGCGTTGAAGCGAACACCCTTTGAAGTTAATAACCGAGTAGCCGTCCCGAGTAGTCGCCTGGAAGTGAGTACTCGAGTGCTGCTATGGGTAATAGCGACAAAGGTGTTCTATATTCCAAGAGTTTGGAACCTGTTCGCCTGAGAGCTCTTGGAGTCTGTAAGATCCAGGTCCTGTAACTTTTGATACGATGTAAGGGCCTTCCCATGGTGAATTGAGTTTGTGCAATCCTGATGTGTCTTGAATACGCTTAAGGACCATATCGCCCGAGTTAAAAGACCTTTCCTTGACGTTGCGATCGTGGTAACGCCTTAAACCATCAAGGTATCTGGCAGATTGTACTAGTGCTGCGCATCTTGCTTCTTCCAAACTGTCGATATCTGTACGCCGTGTTTCTATGGCAAGCTCTTCGTCATATTGTTCGACGGATGGTGATTGCCACATGATGTCGGTGGGTAGGATGGCTTCGGAGCCATATACCAGGAAGTAAGGTGATAGCCCCGTAGTCTTGCATGGTTGGGTACGTAGGCCCCACAAGGCATTGGGTAACTCTTTGAGCCATCGGCCGCCTTTGGTGTTGCCGACGTCGTGTAGTCGTTTCTTCAAGGCATCGAGTATCATGCCATTGGCACGCTCGACTTGGCCATTGGCTCGCGGATGAGCATCCAAGACATAGCGGACGTCGATGCCGCTGTTCTCGCAATACTCATAGAAGTCATGATTGTTGAAGTTTGACCCGAGATCGGTGATAATCCTGTTGGGAAAACCATAACGATGTACGATTTCATCCAAGAAGTCGAGAACTCGGTCTGCCTTTGGGCAAGTGACTGGTTTGACCTCGATCCACTTGGTGAACTTGTCGATTGCCATGAGTACTCTGTTGAATCCTCCTGGCGCGGTTGGTAACGGGCCAATCATGTCGAGCCCCCAGCAGGCAAATGGCCATGTTGGAGGTATTGTGACTAGCTTGTAAGCCGGCACATGTTGCTGTTTTGTGAAGAATTGGCAACCTTTGCACTTCTGGACGAGTTGCTTGGCGTCGGCCAGAGCCATTGGCCAGTAGAACCCTGCTCTGAAGGCCTTGCCGACTAGTGTCCTCGAAGAAGCGTGGTTACCACAAATTCCTCTGTGAATTTCTTCTAGGATTTCTTGGCCATCTTCTCTGGTAACACACTTCATGAGTACTCCAGATGATGCGCCTTTCCTATAGAGCTTGTCGCCGACTAGAACGTAATTTTTGACCCGTCGGGAGATTTGCTCGGCTTTATTCTTGTCGGATGGTAGCTGGTGATCCTTGATGTAGTCGATGAAGGGTGCCCTCCAGTCGACTTCTATCATCATGATCTCTCAAGAGGCATCAGTAGTCGTGACTTCTGGCGGTAGGACCTACTCGGGTATGGATGGCTTGCGTAACTCGTGTACAAAAATTCCTGCTGGAACTTCCGCACGAGTTGAGCCCATTTTGGATAAGACGTCGGCGGCAACGTTGTTGGCGCGGACGATGTGATGGAACTCCAAGCCGGAGAATTTGTTTTCCAATTTACGGACTTCTTTGCAGTAAGCATCCATATTGTCCTTGTTGCGGTCCCACTCGTCGTTGACCTGGTTATGACGACTAGTGAGTCGCCGTACACCAGTAGTCGTTTGATGCCGAGGGAGATCGCAAGGCAAAGGCCGTGTAGCAGTGCTTCGTACTCGGCTTCGTTATTGGATGCTTCCCAGAATATCTGCAATACGTATTTGAGTTGGTCTCCTTTGGGGAAGATGAGTAAGACGCTTGTGCCGGCACCTTCCAGTTTGAGGGATCCGTCGAAGTACATTACCTAATGCTTTGGTCGCTCAACTGGAGTTGGAATTTGATTTTCGGTCCACTCGGCTATGAAGTCGACCAAAGCCTGAGACTTGATGGCTGTCCTCGGTTTGAAGCTCAAAGTAAGAGCCCGAGTTCAACTACCCATTTGGAGATTCTACCCGTGGCGTCTCTGTTATGGAGAATTTCGCCAGGCGGGAAGTCGGAGATGACTATGATGCTATGCTCTTGGAAGTAATGGCGTAGCTTCCGGGAGGTGAGCAGAATAGCATATAGGAGTTTTTGGATCGGTGGATACCGAGTTTTGGAGTCTGAGAGTACTTCGCTGACGAAGTAGACAGGTCGTTGAACCTTGTAGGCGTGGCCCGGTTCAGACCGTTCGACTACTATTGACGTGCTGACGACATGAGTAGTAGCAGAGATGTATAGGAGCAAGTCCTCATTCGGCGAGGGAGTGGTGAGTACAGGAGGCTTTGACAGAAAGTCTTTGAGTTGTGTCAATGCCTTGTCTGCCTCTTCCGTCCATTTGAACTTGTCCTGTCATTTGAGAAGCTTGAAGAAGGGTAGTCCCCGTTCTCTAAGTCTCGAGATGAATCGGTTGAGAGCGGCCATGCAGCCGGTGAGTTTCTGTACATCTTTAATGCTGGCGGGAGCCTGCATGTTTGTGATGGCAGATATCTTCTCAGGGTTGGCCTGAATGCCACGATGGCTAATGATGAACCCAAGTAGTTTGCCGGAAGGTACTCCGAAGACGCACTTGGTAGGATTGAGTTTCCATCGGAAAGCGCGGAGACTGGAGAAAGTTTCCTCCAAGTCGGCGATGAGTTCCTCTCGGTGTCTTGTTTTGACGACGACGTCATCAACATAAGCTTCGACATTGCGATGAAGTTGTTTTTCAAAGCACATCTGTATGGCCCTTTGGTAAGTTGCTCCTGCGTTCTTGAGTCCGAAGGACATTGTTTTGTAGCAGAAAGCTCCAAAGGGCGTGATGAACGCTGTTTTGGCTTGATCTTCTTCTTTGAGACTTATCTGATGATAGCTGGAGTAGCAATCGAGGAAGCATAGCAAGGCGCACCCAGCGGTGGAGTCGACCACTTGATCGATCCTGGGTAACCCGAAAGGATCTTTCGAGCAATGTTTGTTGAGGTCAGTGTAGTCGACACACATTCTCCATTCGTTGTTTTTCTTGCGAACAAGCACAAGATTGGCGAGCCAGTCAGGATGGAAGACTTCCTTGATGAATCCTGCCGCGAGTAGCTTGGCTAACTCTTTTTTGATGGCGTCGCGTCTGTCCTGAGCGAAATGGCATAGTCGTTGCCGTTTTGGAGTAGCTTTGGGATCAACATTAAGGGAGTGCTCGATCAGTTCCTTGGGCACACCTGGCATGTCGGCCGGCTTCCAAGCGAAGATATCGTGGTTAGCCCGAAGGAAACTGATGAGCGCGAGTTCCTATTTAGGATCCAGCCCAGTTCCGATCAGGGCTGTCTTGGAAGGATCACCGGTCTGGAGGTCGATCGATTTGAAGTCTTGCTCACTGGCGGGTTTCACCTTTGTGGAGCTTGACTTGTTTTCCGGGATCCCGAGTTCAGTTGGATGGAGTTTCTTTGAAGCTGTGAAGACTTGCTACATGGGACTGGGAGATTGAGTAGTCGCAGCAATATCCACGGTTTCGGTGTCACACTCGTAGGATCTCCGGAGATCTCCTCGTAGCGTGAGCTCTCCTTTGGGACCTGGCATCTTTAGTACCAGGTAGACGTAATGTGGTATGGTCATAAACTTGGCTAATGCTGGCCGCCCGAGTATGGCGTGATAAGATGTGTCGAAGTCGGCAACCTCGAATCTGATGTACTCGGTGCAATAATGTTCCTTAGTGCCGAAGGTGACTGGGAGGACAACTTGCCCCAATGGTATGGCCGCGTTTCCAGGCACAGTATCGTAGAAAGGTGAATCTGTTGGAGTAAGCATGTCCGTAACGTCGAGGCACATTTTCCTTAATGTTTTGGTGAAGATGACGCTGAGACCGCTCCCGCCATCGATGAGTACTTCGGTTAACTTGGAACCGGCCACAACTGGATCCATGACTAGTGGGAAACGGCCAGGTTCTGAAAATTTTGTCCATTGATCCTTTCTGCTGAAAGAAATTGGAACTTCCAACCATTTTAGTGGTGTGGGGTCCGTCAGCTCGATAGCCATGATCTCCCGGAGTACGAGTTTGTTGGCTCGCTTGGATGCTGTACCAGGGATGCCACCAAAAATGACATTGACGGTTTTTGAGGCTGGTTGGAAATCACCATCTTCATCTTCATCGTTGCGGGCTTTGTTTTTTCCCTTGTCTCTGTTTTTGGCGTATTCTTCAGGAGTTGGTGGTGCTGGTAATTCTTGCATGACACGGCGCATGCTGTAACAGTCCAATGCAGAGTGCTTGCCAGTCAGATGCCATGGGCACTGCTTTTTGAGTAGTTCCATGAAGGTTGGCCTGTCGTCGTTTCTGCGTTGTCCCTTTTTCCTGGAGCTGGTCATGGCGGCAACAGTATTGTCGGGCTTCCTTTTGCGATTATGATTACCTAGATAGGAATTCCGAGCATCATTATGACGAGGTTTATCTGAATCATTGTTGTGGGTGTTGTCGCGTCCGCGGTTACGGTGGGAACCGAACCGTTCGCGTTCTTTGTCTTCTTCATCGGCCCACTGTTGCACCATGAGCTTGAGTTCTTTGACATCGGCTGGCCGTCGGCGACTGAAGTCTTGGTAAGTTCGTCGATCGTAGAGTCCATTTTGGAAACAATCGATGACGTCTGCTTCGGAGATGTCTACGATGGTAGCCTTCTTTTCAAAAAACCGTCTCATGTAGTCACGCAAAGTTTCGCCCTCTCTCTGCTTAATTTGTTGTAAGTCAATCTTGTTGCCTGGTCTGGCCATGGAGCCAGCGAAGTTGTTGGTAAAAGCCTTTGTCAAGTCTGCCCAGGAGTCGATGGACTTGGGTTTAAGTGACTCGAGCCAGGTCAGTGGTGCGGGTTCCATGCATATGGGGAAATGAATGACTTTGGTGTCGTTGTTACCTTCGGCTGCTTGGACGGCTAGCGAGTAACAGCGGAGCCATTGAACTGGATCTTGCTTGCCATCGTACTTGGTGATGCCGGTCGGTTTGAATTTTTCGGGTAATTTTGTTTTCATCACCCGGTTTGTGAAAGCAGGAAAGTGATTGTAGCTGTCGACTTCCCGTTCACGCCGGCTGTTGAGGATTTCTCGTAGATCGCTGATGTTGGACATCCCGCGGTTCTTACGAGTAGGGCGAACACTTTTAACCGAGTTGGTGCAGCTGGCTTCACCTACATCCTTCTGTTGTGTCGGAGTTTTATGCTTGCTTGGACCTTGGCTGTGTTTCCGAGGCTGGTTAACTGCCTCGTCGTTTCGTGGGGCGGCATTTTTATCTGCAGCCCCCCTGCTTCCATCTGTAATGCGAGGAATGGACGGGATTGGTGATTCTTTGTCAAGCAACTTGTAAGCTTGCTCTGCGAGTTGTGCAATTAGTCCATTGCCACACTGCACGAGTTGAGCTATGGCTGTGTTATCATTATCTTGAGGCATCAATGTCGTCAAAATGTTGATGGAAGCGATAGCCGCGAGTGGAGTGTTGTGTTCCTGAGCCTGAACTGCGTCGAAAGCCCGTTCAAGGTTTGTAATAGGGATACTTGTAGCCATTGACTGTTGACGCTCAGCTTGAGTAGTATTGCGCGCCCTTCGTTGCTTGCGCTGTTCAAGAGTTTCATTGTCGGCTGTAGACTCATCGTCAGAGATGTTGCTGACTTGTGCTAGTCGCCCGGGGGTTCTATTCTGGCTAGTTCTCGGGTTGTTAACTGGAGTAATAACGAGTATCTCTCTGTCCGGGTAGTAGCTTTCGGAACTTGATGTAGCAATTTCTGTGTAGCTTCCTTCGTGGTTGGAGGTAAGTGGAACGCCTTCTTGATATGGCAAGTTGTCTATATGGGCGATGAGGCGCGAGTCGTAGTCACGGTCAAGAAAAGATGGTCGCAATCCTGGCCAATGGACGAATCTGCCTTGTGGCGTCGAAGTTATTACCAACCCTTGGGCTGGGCCGGATAATGGTATTTCCGGAGAGTAGGATGAGTCGGAGTCAACGTCTTCATCACACCCGAGTTCAACTCGGGTTCGAGCAAGAAAATCTTGATAGACTTTTGTCGCGCTGCGAAGTCCGTGCGGGAACCATTTTGAAGTCGAGGCTGATTTCGATGCCGACTGAGGACTTCGAATCCGAAGCGAGTCTGACCCTGAGTCCAGGGGTCGGCCGAGCCCGACCCTGAGAGGGAATAGCTCCGCCTCGCCCGACCCTGAGTGGGACTTTGCCTCGCCAGACCTCGAATTCTGGGGTCGGGAGAGCCTGTCCTTGTGGGAGGGTAGCTCCGCCTCGCCCGACCCCGAGGCCTGGGGTCGGCGAAGCCCGACCCTGTGGAAGGGTAGCTCCGCCTCGCCCGACCCTGAGGCCTGAGGTCGGCGAAGACCGACCCTATGGAAGGGTAGCTCCGCCTCGCCCGACCCCGAAGTAGGCTCCGCTTCGCCCGACTCCAGGGCCTGGGGTCGGCGGAGCCCAACCTTTGAGCGAGGCGTTGAAGTAGTCCGAGGCGAAGTCGAGTCCGACGCGTAGTCGAACTTGGTCTTGACTTTGAAATCTTGATTTTTCCTGGTTGCTTCTTTTGGTTTCTTCTCCTGAGAGTAGACGATCTGGCGTCGGAACGATCCCGAGCCTTTGGCGACGCAGAGCCAGGATCCAAAAATGAAGGTGACGCAGGATTCGATGAAGAAGACGGGCCTGATGATGACTTTCGCCATTAAGTTCTCGCTGAGAAAGTCGACGAGGCCCCCTACCTGGCGCGCCAGCTGTCGGTGTTTTAGACCGGCAACCCGCCTAGGGGGTACCCTAGGTGGTCTTTTATGCGGTAAGGGTCGTCGAGAATCAAGGAATCAATGGTGATGTAAGGAACACGATTTAGACAGGTTCGAGCCGCTAGATCGCATAATACCCTACGTCCTGTGTGTTGGTTTGTATTGATCTTGGGGATCTATTTTGAGGGGGGTCCCTTCCCGGCCTTATATACCCGGGAGGGCAAGGTTACAAGTCTGAGTCCTAGTCGGGTACTATTACAGAGTTCTACTCGGAGCCAACCCGAGTAGTTTTCCATAAACATACAAGACTAGTCCGAGTAGGATACGCCCATCCTTGTTCTGATCACGTCCGAGTACATCCCATAGTGGGCCGTCCAAGGCCTACTCGTGGTTCTGGGGAGTAGTCCCAACAAAGCCAGCAAATGAAGTCCATATCAAAGCCATTGACCTTGAAACTGGTGATAGCTCCAAGACAGTCCTGATTGGCTCAGGGCTGGATCCTAAATAGGAAGTCGTAGGGCATACCAAGATGTCTTCGCATGGAAGCCATCAGATATGCCGGGGGTGCCCAGGGAGTTGATGGAGCACTCACTAAATGTGGATCCCAAAGCTACGCCAAAACAACAACAACTACATCGATTCACCCAAGATAGAAGAGAAGCAATCAAAAAGGAGCTGGCCAAACTACTCACGGCTGGATTTATAAAGAAAGTCTATCATCCAGAGAGGCTGGCCAATCCTATCTTGGCGCGGATGAAAAACAACGACGAGTGGAGGATGTGTGTCAACTACAAAAATCTCAATAAGCACTATCCAAAGGATCCCTTCGGGCTCCCTAGGATTGATCAAGTCATCGACTTGACTACTGGATGCGCTCTACTCTGCTTCCTCAATTGCTACTCGGGGTATCACCAGATAGCTCTCAAGGAAGAAGGTCAAATCAAAACCGCGTTCAACACCCCATAAGGAGCTTTCTACTACACAACAATATCCTTCAAGTTGAAGAACGCAGGCGCCACCTATCAACGGGAAATCCAAGAGTGCTTCAAGAAACAACTACACCGCAACGTAGACGCGTACGTGGATGACGTGGTTGTAAAGACCAGAAATCCTGATGACTTGATCGCGGATCTGGAAGAAGCCTTTGCAAGCTTGCGAGAATTCTGGTGGAACCTGAACCCAAAAAAGTGCGTGTTCGGTGTACCCTCCGGAAAACTACTCAGGTTCATCATCAGTCACTGAGGGATTGAGGCTAACCCGAGTAGATCTCTGCCATCACCAACTTCAACACCCCATCGTGCATCAAGGACTTCCAGAAGCTGATTGGATGCATAGCGGTGCTCAACAGATTCATATCAAGGCTTGGGGAACGAGGACTATCCTTTTTCAAACTAGTCAACCGGCAAGACAAATTCTAGTGGACCGAGGAGGTGGACCAAACCCTACAATAGTTGAAGGACTTCCTATTAAAGCCACCGGTCCTCATGGCACCAAATCCCAACAAAGACTTGCTGCTCTACATCGCCGTGACTACCAATGTCGTCAGCACAGTGATCGTGGTCGAAAGACCAGAACCAGGCCATGTATACAAAGTACAGAGGCCAATCTACTTCATCAGCGAGGTGTTGTCAGATTCCAAAACCAGGTACCCACTAGTTCAAAAGTTGTTATATGCAATACTAACCTCGCGAAAGCTACGACACTACTTCCAGGAATATAATATCTCCGTCGTCACAGATTTTCCCTTGGGAGAAATTCTCCACAATTGAGATGCAACAGGAAGAATCTCCAAGTGGGCAGTAGAACTCAGAGCATTATCCCTAGAATTCAAGTCAAAGACTGCCATCAAATCTCAGGCACTAGTCGATTTCATGGTAGAGTGGTGGGAAAATCAAGTACCAACTACCGGTAGAGAGCCCAGAGCATTGGGTCATGTACTTTGATGGATCATTCAAGCTCGAAGACACTGGTGCAAGAGTACTCTTAATCTCTCCCAAATGCGAACAACTCAAATATGTCTTGCAAATCTTTTGGGAGGTATCCAACAATGAAGCTGAATACAAAGCGCTTCTGCACGGGCTTCACCTGGCAGTCTCCCTAGGAATCAAGCGATTGTTGGTCTACGACGACTCACTAGTGGTAATCCATCAAGTCAATAATCAGTGGGATCACCACAAAGACAATAGATCTATCATCTATTCCGATAGAATTAATAACAATTACTATGTCATAAACGGCAAGACGATAGAATAGATAAATATCAGCCGATGCAAGCTTAATCAAGGCAGGATAAGTGGTGAATACCGTAGATCCAGACAGAAGCGATGCGACGTAAGTCAAAGATCCAAGATACTCGATAACTGGTAGATGAAACTAGACGAAACCACAGCGATGCGCCCGGTGGTTAAAGCCTAGAACACCTGGTGATGGAACTTGCAGCTCGTCGGAGATCGAGGTTGATGCAGCCCAGCTTGCTAGAAGGAACTCGTTGAGAAGCTACATTACTCCTACTCCTAGGGCAATGGCGTGAAGCCGAAAGGTAAAGGTAAATATGTTGTATTATTGATCGTGTGATGATTCTTTACAATGGCCACGTCCCTTTATATTTATAGGACGGACGTTACATAATTGGCATCTAACCACGCACGAGGCAAGTCACGTACACAATCTTTTCTAATAAAAACTCTATCTCTAACTAACCCAACTCTATCTCTAAAATATTTTATTCTATGAAACAACCTCCCGTACATGCAAAGATCGGCCGCATGCATAATTATTCCGGTAGCCTCCCACGTATGGCATGCAAAGTGCACTAGAATCCATGTTGTATATTCTAATTATTTTTCTCCATATGTGCTGCCTTTCCTTTATATCAACCTTGCCTCTCCTTGCCAATCAATCCAATGAAGTCGATTTGGACTCCGTGCCCATGTGCATGCATGCTAGCTTCTTATTGTTGTACGTGACTCCAATTATCTCGTACTCCGAATTTATAGGATTGGTCAAAATCCGGCGTCAACAGATGCGTACTGCCTGGAAGTATGCAAGCTTGGAGTTCCACCATGTAGTTCGCGACAACAACGTAGCCGCGGACGTCTTATCCAAGCTTGGATCTACTCATGCTTAAGTTCCAGCTAGGGTCTCCATCCATAAACTACACAAGCCATCCATAGTGGAGCTGGCGCCATCAAAAACCACTGATCGAGGTCACGATGTACCAGACAAGGAGGTTATGACGATTGATGTAGACTAGATATCCCCATTCATCGACTACATCAAGGAGCACAAGTTACCTCCAGACAAGATAGAAGCAGCACAAGTCTTACTACGCGGCAAGAATTCTATACTAGTCGTAGCAAGCTCTACAAAAAAGGCGCATCATCAAGAGTACTCATGAAGTGCGTCTCATGGCAAGATGGCAAGGACATACTTGAGGAAATTCATGAAGTCATCTATGGCAACAACGCATCCTCAAGAACGATTGTGGGCAAGGTTTTCAGAGAAGGATTGGTCAAAATCCGGTGTCAACATAGGCCTCCCAGTTTCAGAGTATGAATGCTTTATGTTTCGAAACTAATTATAGAAGTCCGATACTTATCTTGAGAGCTAATGACGTCTGATTGCAATATCCAAAGCCATGTCGACTCCTTTTGAAATATAAAGAACACCATCGGTATTGCCGGCAGTAGAAACAACAGATCAGTCTGTTGACACCAAAACTTGGTGCAGTAACCAGCAAGCTTTTGTTGTCAACACAGCCCCCCAGTTTTAAAGTATGAATATTTCATGCTTTGAAATTAATATCCGATATATTTTATAAGCAGTCGATACTATTTTGCTTGATCCAATCAGCAAAAAAAAATTATTGGCCAAGCAATCAGCCGATGCTTATCGCCAAGCAATCAATCGGCCGAAGCAATCAGACGATGCCTTTGCCAAGCAGTCAATCGGTCGATGCATTTTTTTAATTAGCCGATACAACTTTCAATCGGCCTATCCAATTTTCAATCGGCTGATGCAATTTCCAATCGACCGATGCATTTTTTTAATCAGCCGATACAGCTTTCAATCGGCCTATCCAATTTTCAATCGGCTGACTGCTCCTTTCTCTCTCTCTTTTTTTATCTATTTCTTCTCCGTCGGCCGGAGCTATCAGCTGCCTTCCTTTTTTATTTTATTTTATTTTCTTGTCCTATCGGCTGAAGATTTTCTATCGGCTGCCCTTTTTTTTCTTCTTTTGTTTATTAATTTGCCTTTCGGTCGAAACTTCCATCGGCTGGCTGTTCCCTTCTTCTTTCCTTTTTTTTATTTGCAATGGGTCCATGCTAATCGGCCGATGCCTTTCTCTCTTTTTTTAATTCCAACTGACTGATGCTAATCGGCCAATGTCTTTCTCTACGATCGGCCGCTGTTTTTTTTTCTTAATCAGCTGATACAACTGCAATCGGCCGATCCCATTTTCCATCAGCTGATGCAATTTCCAATCGGCTGATCCTTTTTATTTTTCCAATTGCATCTCCAATCGGCCAATCCCTTTTTACTTTTCCAATCAGCCGATACAACTGTGAATCTACCGATGCATTTTTTTTATTTCTCTCTTGTCCACCCGCTAGAGCTTTTCCTATCAGCTAAAAAATGTTGCATCAGCTGAAAAATATTTCTATCGGCTGAAAAAAATGTTCCATTAGCTAAAAAAAAATTCCATCGGCCACTATGCTTGCCGATGCTTACTTTCTTTGAAGAAAATTATATTCCATCGGCCGATGCTTGTTTCCTTTGGCTGATAAAAAAAATAAAATTCCATCAGCTACTATGTGCCCAGCCGATACTTGTTTCCTCTGACCTGGCTATATAACATCAGTAAGGAACGATGGTGTCGATGTTGTATCGGTTTCCTCCGTAATCAATCTGGCATCAAATTTATCTATACAACGTGCAGCCGATTGAAATTAAGATCAGCTTTCTGTACCATCGGCTCTTCTGGTTGGAATATTATATTGATTTGAATTAACTCCAACAAGCTGGTGAATACTCATTTGGCCGATGAACTTGATACAGCCGCTGAAGATGTTTTTTTATTGAATAAAAATGTGAGCCTTATAACCGTGTCCCACCGAGCGTACCAAAATGTGTTGACGCAAAATCTTGGCGGTGGTGAACCCTGCATCAGCACATGAGGACCTGGGAGATCTGCTTAACTCCAGTGCAGAATTCAAATCGGTGCGCGTGGTGTGCGCAGGCGTGCCAGTCAGTTTGACCATTCAACTAACAAGGAGATGATAGTCGTTGTGAAGTTCGAGGCAACCGGCCGATATAATCCTGGCACAGTAGCGATAATGGTGCAACAAAATAAATCATGACAAATATATTAGTTGTGAAGCCGATTCCAGTACCTTGATGAATGTGAGTGATTCATCGGCCATCCAGCCGATTTAATATAATTTACAATAACCATCAGCCAGACGGCCAATAGAAAATAGGATGTTGTTGAGTTGTTGCCCCACCATAGCTAGAGCCACAAGCCGATGAGATCTAAACTAACGTCACCGCTAATATTTCTAGGTGAAACCACAGCGATGCGCCCAGTAGTTGCAGTCTAAAAATATTTAGCAGGACGTTAATCTGAACCCCGCTAGCCGATGAATCCAATCACAACGGAACTTACTCCCAACAACACTCGAAGGATGGCCAAGATCAAAATGCAACAGGCTATTAAAAATAGATCTATCGTCTATTCTGATAGAATTAATAACAATTAATATGTCGTAAACGGCAAGACGATAGAACAGATAAATATTAGCCGATGCAAGCTTAATCAAGGCAAGATAACTGGTGAATACCGTAGATCCAGATAGAACCGAAGCGCCATAAGTCAAAGATCCAAGATACTCGATAACTGGTAGATGAAACTAGACGAAACCACAGCGATGCGCCCGGTGGTTAAAGCCTAGAACACCTGGTGACGGAACTTGCAGCTCACCGGAGATCGAGGTCGATGCAACCCAGCTTGCTAGAAGGAACTCATCGAGAAGCTACATTAGGGCAATGGCGTGAAGCCGAAAGGTAAAGGTAAATATGTTGTATTATTGATCGTGTGATGATTCTTTACAATAGCCACGTCCCTTTATATTTATAGGGCGGACGTTACATAATTGGCATCTAATCACGCACGAGGCAAGTCACATACACAATCTTTTCTAATAAAAACTCTATCTCTAACTAACCCAACTCTATCTCTAAAATATTTTATTCTATAAAACAACCTCCCATACATGCAAAGATCGTCCGCATGCATAATTCTTCCGGTAGCCTCCCACGTATGGCATGCAAAGTGTACCAGAATCCATGTTGTATATTCTAATCATTTTTATCCATACGTGCTGGCCTTTCATTTATATCAGCCTTGCCTCTCCTTGCCAATCAATCCAATGAAGCCGATTTGGACTCCGTGCCCATGTGCATGCTAGCTTCTTATTGTTGTACGTGACTCCAATTATCTCGTACTCCGAATTTATAGGATTGGTCAAAATCCGGTGTCAACAGATGCGTACTGCCTGGAAGTATGCAAGCTTGGAGTTCCACCATGTAGTTCGCGATAGCAACGTAGCCGCAGACGTCTTATCCAAGCTTGGATCTACTCATGCTCAAGTTCCAGCTAGGGTCTCCATCCATAAACTACACAAGCCATCCATAGTGGAGCTGGCCCCATCAAAAACCACTGATCGAGGTCACGATGTACCAGACAAGGAGGTTATGATGATTGATGTAGACTAGATAACCCCATTCATCGACTACATCAAGGAGCACAAGTTACCTCCAGACAAGATAGAAGCAGCACAAGTCTTACTACGCGGCAAGAATTATGTACTAGTTGTAGAGGGCTCTACAAAAAAGGCGCATCATCAAGAGTACTCATGAAGTGCGTCTCACGGCAAGATGGCAAGGACATACTTGAGGAAATTTATGAAGTCATCTGTGGCAACAACGCATCCTCAAGAACGATTGTGGGTAAGGTTTTCAGAGAAGGATTCTATTAGCCTACAGCTCTCGCTGACGCCGAAGAACTAGTCCACCGATGCCAAGGGTGTCAATTCTTCGCCAAGCAACAACATGTCCCTGCCTCCAAGTTGATCACCATACCACCCTCTTGGCCATTCGCATGCTAGGGGATAGACATGATTGGCCCGCTGCCTACGGCACCTGGAGGGTTCAACCAAGTACTCATGGCGATCGACAAGTTTACCAAGTGGATCGAGGTAAAGCCAATAACTTGCCTCAAGGTAGACAGGGTACTCGACTTCCTCGATGAAATTGTTCATCGCTACGGCTTCCCCAACCGCATTATACAGACTTGGTTTCCAATTTCAACAACCATGAGTTCTTGAAAATTGCGAGAACAGCGGGATCGACATCTGATATGTCTCTATTGCTCACCCGTGGGCCAACGACCGGGTTGAGCGCGCCAACGGGATGTTATTACAGGCTCTCAAGAAAAGACTACACGACATTGGAAACACCAAAGGGGGTAAGTGGCTCAAAGAACTACCCAATGTCCTCTAGGGACTTCACACTCAGCCGTGCAAGCCTACAGGGTACTCGCCCTACTTCCTGATCTATGGATCAGAAGCCATCCTCCCCACTGACATCATGTGGAAACCTCCAGTAGTCGAGCAGTATGAGGAAGACGCAGTAGAACAAATAAGGTGTATACACTTAGATAGCCTCAAAGAAGCTTGTTGTGCAGCACTTGTCTAGTCGGCAAGGTACCTCGAAGGAATCTGTCGTTACCATGATCGCAACGTCAAAAAACATTCGTTCAACATAGGCGACATGGTCCTCAAGTGTATCCAAGACACCAAGGGACTGCACAAGCTGAATTCGCCATGGGCGGGTCCTTTCATCGTCTCCAAGGTCACTGGACCTGGGTCGTATAGGCTACAAAATCTCTCTAGCGAAGATGTCGAAAATTCGTGGAACATCGAGCACCTTTATTGATTCTACCCTTAGCACACATACTCATGTAAATTGGCCATTGGCCTTAGTTGTATAATTACAATTTAATAAAGTAGAGTTATTTTTTATCGTAAAATGACTACTTCTGCGTGATTACGACATGCAAAAGCAAAGTTTGCAAAGCTATTCAGCTCCTGGGATACTACTGTCGGTGTTTTAGACCGGCAACCCGCCTAGGGGTACCCTAGGTGGTCTTTTGTGCGGTGGGTGTCGTCGAGAATCAAGTAGTCGATGGTGACACAAGGAACATGATTTAGACAGGTTTGGGCCGCTAGATCGCGTAATACCCTACATCCTATGTGTTAATTGTATTGACTGAGTTGTGTTCTCTCTTGTTCTTCATTCTTTAGAAGGGGTCCCTACCCGTCCTTATATAGTCGGGGGAGCAGGGTTACAGGACGGATTGTGTACAAGTCCTAGTCGAGTACGTTATAGAGTCCTACTCTAACTCGGTAGACTAATCTTCTTCCTACCCGACTAGTCTTCGGGGAAACCATGAAGCCTATGCACCATGCAAAGTAGTCTTCATGTCCGAGTAGATTTCGGGTAAATCCCCTTGAGTGGGTCCGTAAGTCTTCTGGCGGGCCTAGGGGTGCCTAGCCGACAAGCCCCCAAGTACTTTGTAGTCGAGAGAAACAACTTTGAGTACTTGAGGATGTCGCCCGAGTTCCTCCTAGTGCTCCTTGAGTACTCCTCGATGCGGCCAACCCTCGAGTACCAGTGCGGCCACGTGACTGGAAGGTACTCTTAGCAGTCCCCGATGTTTTCTTTGAGTAACCTTTGCCTTGAAACTTTTATATATGGTAGTGCGATGACAATCGCACTCCATATGGAGTAGCCCCCGAGCCTTAGGTTGAATCGAAGAATCAGGCTGAGGGTCAAACTTGTAATTTTGCTTCGACTTAAGTAGTGTTCAGAAAAAGAAAACTTTATCCAATGGGTACAGTATACGCAGCCCCCGAGCACTTGGACGACTCCTTGTAGTCGATGAAGGGGTCAATCTCTTGGTCAGAGTAACCATTGGACATTATGGTGGTAAATATGAGTTGTATCTAACCATTGCTTAATTGACGCTTGGAATTCGGAAATGTTGCTGATATAATAGGGGGGCCTAGTGTTAATTAGCGATACACTTATTTTAACAGATCTGTAATTTGCGCCCCTTTCTTGTGACCCCAGCGCTGCTGCTCTTCCTTGCGCCGCTGCCGCCATTATTGCTCTTGCCTGATCCTTGAGAGAGATCCGTTGCAGCCCCTTCCTCCTTCCTTTTTTTCTCAAGATCAATTGATACGTGTCAAGAAGATGGGAAAGAAACCCGAGAAGATCCAGGGGGATACCATGACCACCAGTAAGTTAAGATCTAGATCCAAGAAGGGCAAGGAGCCCGTGTTGCCAGTGCCTAAGTGTGGCCCAACGAACCAGACTGCGCCGCTACCTCTTGGGATCACCTAGCAGCATTCCGTGATGAAGGAGCCGGCGGTCCAAGCTTTGGTTGATGCAAAGCTTCTTCAACCAAGGGTTGAGCTTGAGTGGAGGCCTGCATACGGGAATGCGTGGCAGTTTGAACTTGTTGGATGAAATCACAAGCCTGCATAAAGTTATTTTTCGAGTTATTCAACTCGTTGGATGAAATTGTCCAGCAACGACTTGCAAAGACAAGCCTGCACACAAATTCATTAGCTAGTCAGATCCTCGGATGAGTCTGACCATCAACGGCCTTTCGAAAAGAAGTTGTTGGTAATTTAGGAGTTATTTACACTATCCGAGCTCTTATCTAGACAAGTCTGTCTAGTTACAACTTATAATAACAAGTCTTGTGCTATCCTCTTGCAGATACTGTTGAAACTGCTCATCAGAATAGTCTTGTGCTATCCCCTCCGCAACTGGAGCTAGGTCCGCCTACAGGTAGAAGGACTTCATAATAGCTAGTAGCTGTTTCGAGACTGACTGCCATCTTCTGGACGTAGCCGGAGATCTTGGCAAGCACTTCCTTGAGTATCTCCACCAGAGGGTAGGGCTCCACACCTTCCGCTGGGGGCTCTACCATATCAGCAATGGGCTGAGCAGCTTTGGTTAGCTCCTTGAGAGCAAGCTTGGTGGCCTCTAGCTCAGCCTCGCGCTCCCAGAGGATCTTCATGGCGTTCACCAGATCGACTTCTCCATCGACGCGCATTTTTTGCTCCTTCTCCAGACGGTGCTCCAGGTTCTCGTACAGAGTGGATAACTTATCGTTTGCTCCATTATTCTGTAGTACGAGTTCTGCCAATCGGTGGCTCAATCTTGGAGATCTTCTTTTATCTTCTCAACTGCTGCAAGAACAACACAAGGAGCAATTCAGTATTTGTCAAAGTACAATCAACTCGAAGACCAGATAGGGAAGACAAGTTACCTTTCAACGGATTTTTCAACATCTTGTTACGCTTATGGAGGTGATCCTTCTCCCTCGCGGCTTGTTGGACAAGATTGTGGTACTTGGTGGCTTAGCCGTCGTTCTTCATTAGTAGCCGGGAGGAGTACTCCCGCTCCTTAGCAAGCTCTCGCTCAAGTGCTTGAGCTCGCATCGCGGTGTCTCTGTAGCCCTGGAGCATCTCTGACTTTCGGTAGTAGTGCTTGATCAAATCCTGCAAAACAGAGTAAGTATTCGTGTAAGCAACGAGTACTGATTTCAAGCTATGGACAACACAGAAGGAAACTTACCGATGAGTACTCGCCTACATGGCGGTACATTTCCATCATCATGGCCTCTCGCTCTATGGTGAATAGCGGGTTAGCGATGAGTTGGATATTCTCTAGGTTCACCCCCTTCGCTATCCATGGCTTCTCGTGCTCTTCGGCAATTGATGCACCGAGTGGAACCAAAGAGCGGTTGGTCAATAGACCCACTTTAGAAGGTGGGATGGAGGCCACAGCGCGGCTGGTCAATAGACCCACTTCAGAAGGTTGGACGGAAGCCAATAATTGAAGGGCTCCAGCAGCTTCAGCCTCTACTTCTGGCTTGGGGGCTACAAGGGCAGCCACAACACTAGAAGTAGTCTCCATCGTAGCTTTGATACATACCTCTAGCTCGGGGGCTACAAATGTAGCCACAACACTGGAAGTAGTCACCGCGATGAGCTCGGCTACTGACAGCTCGGGGACTAGCACTAAAGTGTCATTCAGTGATAAAATTACATCGTGCATAAGTGCGGCAACAAGGGATAAGCACCTGGAGTTATTTCCGGTGCAGGCTGCTCCTCCGACGACGGACTTGTAGGCTCTGGGATGAGGTCTTGGGCCGAGTGGCTACTACCATTGGTTGTAGACTTTGCGCTCGAACCTCCAATTTCCACGCTGGTGGCTTTCCTAAAAAAGACATGTTTTAGAAGACATATTACAAAGCAATATCAAGTCACAATCAGTATTTTCAAAGAGGGCTCCCCGGCCAGGCGCAGGGGCTTGATAGTGGGTGACGACTTCTTTGGCAAGGCTTGTTGGATTGCAGCCTGATCCTCGTTAGCCTTAGTCACTGTCTCCGCCTCTCGGGTTGTTTGCGCGCCAATGGGGTTGGCCCTAGCGATGGGAGGCTCTTCGTCATCTTCAATCTCGATGACCTCCTCGATCACTGGTAGCTCCTACTGCACGACTTCTGTAGTCATCTTCTCCGCCTCTGCCACCTCCCCAACTACCTGCAATCCACCAATGTCATACTGAGTAGACATGGTGGTAAGGAATTTACTTACGAGTACTTGATTCTTAGGATCTTGTCCTTCTTTGAATGTGATTATCGAAGGAGGGACGTCCTCGACGGTGAGAGGCTTTTTTGCCACACGCTTCACAGTGACAGTGCGCCTCTTCTTTGGTGGTAGTACCAAACCGGCCTCCAAGTCATCATTCACCTCACACTTGGATGACCAGCAAGAAGACTCGGCTTTGTTTGACGATCGGGCCTTGATCGCAAAATCTTCAGCAGCCTCTGAGTCAGAGCTGCTAAAGGAAGAGAATCCTTCAGACTCCTCCTCCTCGACTACCCTTGGTACACTGGCAGTCGTGTATATGCGTGGAGCAGCGTCAGAGCCATCCGATCCAGGTAGAGGAGGAGCTGAGCAAAACAAGTGAACTTCTTCCTACATAAGAAGATAAGTCAGAATATCAACAATTACAAAAATCAGTACTCGAGGGCTACAGCCATGGGTACTTACACTACTTGGCGGGTTGGCGGTGCTGTACTCCCGCATGATTGTTGGGACGTCGCTTTCATGCTTGAACAGGCACCTCAATTGTGCCATAACTTTATCCACAGACAAGTCTTCTGATGATATCCGGGATGGATCGTTGAGGACGGAGTAGTTGTACCCCAAGTGCACCACAGTTGCAGGGGTTGGATCCACCTCTTCATGAAACTAAACACCACTCTTACTCCTGTCAGCCCTTGCTACTTGAGTATGTCTATCTTCTCCAAGAGGTCAGGTAGCTGCAGGCTGTCTCCGTGGGTAGGCTCGTCCAACCACCGCTTGTTCCATATTGGGCGGTGGCCTATCACCTTGGGAAGTCTGGGCTCGTGGTTGCCAATATAACACCACCTCTCTTTCTAGCCAGAATGGGAGTCAATTAACTCGTAATCCAAATACAAGCCCTTGGCTTTCTCCCACATTTGGATCCTAGCCCTACCGACTACTTCTGTGTGTTCCATCTTGGGCTAGGGTTTGATTATGAAAATCTTCCAGAACAGCTGAAAATGCGGCTAGATTCCGAGGAAGATTTCGCAAAGATGCACAAAAATTGCTGTTGACGCCGGATTTCGTCATCAGAAGAATCGGCGTCAAAGAGAAAAGGAATCGGTCAAAAGGTGCTACAGTGTGGAATCGGTCAAGTGGCTTTTACTTCGCTTCAGGTTCCCAATCGGCAGCCCTTTGCTGATAAGAAATCGGCCGATCGGGAGGGAGGACTAAAATGGGCCTGTATGGGCTTGGTTAAGTGGAAAGATAAGGTGAGGTTCAGCCCACGAAGCGTAGGGTAGTTAGTTTAGCACGGATTGTGCTTGTAGATATTTGTTTTCTGTTTGAATTAGAGATAGAGTCCTAGTCGGTTAAGAAGATTATTTGTACGGGGCTATAAATAGCTACCTTTGTAAATCTGTAAACACAACAATCAATCAATACAACAAGTTACTTTATTCTTCGTACTACTTTCAATCAGGCGATTTCGCCATTGTTTTTTCTTCTCACGAGTTCGTGCGGGTTGGCAGGGCTGCATCATCTTGATCTCCGGCCGATTCTGTAAGTTCCGATTATCGAGTAATATCTAAGCTTTAACTTCCGGCGTATCGCTGTTGTTTCGTTTAGATTTATTCACCAGTTATCGATATCAACTAGATTCATAGGTTTTTACCTGTTTTTCTAGCTTTTATCACCAGTTATCCCGCTAGAAATCGGTAGTATCGGCTTTCATTACCTTCTGTTGCTAGGTCTATCCGTTGCCGATTAGATCTTTTTCTAGCGTTGTTACTGCATACCTTGTATCTATTACTTCGATATTTTTCTATCTACAAGGTTACAGGGATCGTGCTGTCTAGTAGCCGATTTCTCCACTACAGTAAATCGGCCGATCTGCCGATAAGCATTCCCGATCGGAAACTTAGCCGATCGTAGTTACTGAATTTGACACGTGTTTTTCCTTGCCAATCAACAGGTCAGATTGGCTGGCACGCCGCGCGAACCGCACCAGGGCATTCACCCGAACAGGAGTTAAGCAGATTCTCCCGGGTCGTGTGTCGGCCGCTGGACCGATTTCTAGCGCCAACACACTTTTGGCACGCCCGGTGTTGGGGTTGAGGTGAACCAACTCTAGCTTGTAATACTCCAAGAGCCCACAGAAAAAATCTAAAGACGGTAATGCTAATCTGCGTTCAATGAAGTGGGTGAAGATTACCGTTTCATGGGTGTAGTTCTCCATTGGCCAGGGGTTGCCATAGGCAGCCCTCCAGTTGATGAAGTCTTGGTCTTGGAGAAGATGGCTGCTACCAGTATCATAATGTATGCCTCCTTCAGCACGAACTTCTTCCAAGCGCACGCAGGCAATCTTGTCGTACTTGGGAGCCGGCAGCTGGATTTCCTTCATCTTCTCTGCTTTCCTCTTCTTGCTTTCCGTCGCCTTGCTAGACGTCACTTTTTTCCCATTCGTGCTACCACGAGGGTCTTCTTGTGCATGCGCTCGGGGGATAAGTGGTGGGGGGTGGCAACACTCGAGATCAAGGATCGGGCAGCGGCAGCGCTAGGGCTACAGTGTGGAAGATAAAAGAGCAAATGGCTCGAGTGAAATGGAAGGGATAATTTCCTCAATTATTTATAACCACAACACAGTTAAAACAGTGGCGAGATTAACGGGAATATTCCATTTTTTAAAATGCCTGAAGATTTCATTCCTAGCTACTAGTTTCCAATTTTTTTGGAAAGAGATAAGGTTACTGTTGGCGAACGGTCATGTTGACCAGTGGTTGACCCTTATACCTACGGCTCGGGAGCTATGTGCCACGTGCCCATCAGCTAAAAACTTTTTTCTTAGGGTTTTAAGGATAAAGAAATGCAAAATTACAGATTGACCCTCAGCTCGATTCTTTGATTCAACCAAAGGCTCGGGGGCTACTTCATAAAATTCAAGATTGAAGATTCAAGAGTAAGTTAAATGAGGCTTGAGCATATTCTAGCCGTATGACAGTACTCAAGTATGTTTGAAGACTCAACCCAATGGAATACTCGAAGAGCACCAAAACTAGTCGGAGAATTCTACAAAAGTACTAGGGACTGCTATATTTGACTAAAAGGTACTCGGGGGCTTGTCGTACCTACATCTATGGACCCACTAGAAGTTTTGGACAATCCTAGATACAAAACTATAGATCGAGACGTGTCAGACATGGAGACTATGGTGTAGGACAGCGTTATCTACATGGAGGATAAGTACTAGTCGAGGATTAGGAAACTACTCGTAGTAATTAGAGTAGGACTCACTAGTCGAATCCGACTAGTATCCTTGTAAACAACTGACCGGAGTGAGCACAGTATTGGTATTATGCTCATGGCGGCACGCTCAATCTTGAAGATGGATCATTTGTGTTCTGCCAAGAATTAAAAGAAGCGGCTACGAGGCTTGTTGAGTTAATAAAGGCTACGACCAAAGGAACTTTCATGCCTGATTGAGAGAAGGACAAACTGACATTATCGAGGCAAAGGCGTCATTCCATGGAAGTATGCCTTTCATGAGCATATTGATTCCTACAGAAGTCACCAATGAAGTAAGGCTGAACACGCACGATAGTTGCGAGAGTTGCAAGAACATGTAGCTTTGACAAACGCAAGAATGGAGGAAGCAATCGAACGGCATGTGACTATGGTACTTAGCAAACAAGTTAGTGAACAAGTAGTTGCATCTTCAGGGGTTAATGTCGACGTAAGGCCCTCTTAGTGTCGAAGCAGCGTCGCTTCCATGGAAGTCCCAGCAGGAGGATCTTCTGACATGGTTGAGGACAACCAATGCCACCCCATGAACGATATCATTGGGAGGGCCCCTTGTGAGCTTGTTACTCCCATGAAAAATAAGCTCATTGTGGTGGTTTATGGTGTGGCTGAACAATCGACACAAGGCCAAACAATTCATGGCATGGAGATTCCAACTCAAGCTTACACTAAAGTTGGGGTGGACTGAGTGGTCGACGGTTGGGATGACCTGGAACTGATGATTCCTGGAGGTGATGGGAAAAAGAATCTAGGAGAAGCCATCCATTATTGGATTCTATGGCCCAAGCTCTACATAAGGATTCCGCAGTCGAATCCCCCAGCCTTGGGATCGTCTCCTCAGGGCTCAAGGGCAAGATCACCTACGCCATCTGCCAGGGCACCCTCTCCACTAGCTGATAGGAATCCTAGCATGAGTCCACACATTCCATCAGCTAATAGGGATCCTAGCATGAGTCCACGCTCTCCACCAGCTGACAGGGATCCTAGCATGAGTCTACCTCCCCCTGTTATGAGCAAGGCTACACAGCGAAAGATGCCTTCAGTTCCACCTACTGCGGTAACAAAGAAGAAGCAGAAGAAGCCGAAGGAGAAGCAACTAGAGCCCAAGAAAGCTTACGAGAAGATTGATGCAAAAATCGACGCAGTAATGGATGCTGAGGTTAAAGCTCACTTCACACGAAAGCCTCCCGTGAAGAAAGATCCACCACTTGACAAAGTTAAATTTTGGGCTTTCATTAGAAGCATGGAGAAAAAGCTAAAGAAACCAGTGCTATCTGACTACGACTGCTCAATAACAAAGTCTTATCAGAAGAAGAAAAGGGAGTCAAGTAGTCCACAGCTCGGAACCCAATCCAACCAATCGATTGCCCCGCTCTAGGTGCTTTTGGATTTTGATCAGAACCTGCTTCTATTCGCCAAAGATACAAATCTCACAGCAGCTCAACTTGAGGGGAGGATCACATCCCAAAGCATGCTGCGGCTGGTAATTGAAAATTTGAGTTAGGGAAAGAGCTTATGTTGCCGCTGTTGGTGGACCGTCTTCCAATGAAGATGTACAAATTGCACGAATGGTACATGGAGACTTCAGCCACCGGTTTACTCATGCTCGAAGCTCGAATTGGAGATCAACATTATTTTTGTGGTGATGCCATTATAATTATGCTGCTCGAGAAACTTTATTTCCTTTACAATCAAGACGCACTTGACAAATCACTCATCAGTTCCTAAGTTCTACAAGTGTTTAATTTTCTCTAACTTCAACAATCCCTGCTCTAGTCATTCTGCGACGTCTTATCTTTTATTCTATTTTGTATCATGCAGGATTGAGATTCAAGCTTGCCGGAGGAAAGGATACTATGACGTCAGCTTCATGGATCCGGATGTTATAAAATGAGGCAACTATAAGAGATAAACCAAATTGGACCTTGAAGAATATATATAATTTCTTAGACAAGCAACATTACAAGAAGTACATACTTCTGCCGTACAACTTCAAGTGAGCATGTTTCCCATCTCTTTTCTTTTTTGAACTAGCAGTTAAAAATAAGACTAAATAGCTTTTGACTATGCATATATGTATAGTTCCCACTGGATACTCCTTGTTATCGTGATTGATTGAAGCGGGGTCTATATTCTGGACACTCTGAGAAAACCAAGAAATCAATACACCGACCTCATAGTCATGCTTAACAGAGCATGGACTCGCTTCCATCAACATCACTCTGGTGAATTCAAGGAGTAACTTGATATCAAGCCTGAATTCCCGGTATGTATTGAATTTGCACATCTCATGTCATTTCCTTGAACACAACAAATATTTCATAACTTCTTTTGCCATATATATAGTATTTGAGACAGTGCGGATGTTTGTGAGTTCATCCATGACTTTTGTAGGTCCGAAGCGTGTGACTGACCACAAACTCAAAGTACATAGACAAAATTCTTAACAATATATTGGTTCTAATTGTGCAGATCCATTGATCTAATATAATAACCTTTGCTAATAACACAGATGATGCATATAAAGGAAGCACTCCTCGAGACGGAAAAAATCATGGCAATTCAAGAACAACTCATTTGATTTCTTCTTGACAAGGTAGTAAATCCAGCGGGAGAGTTCCATAACGCGTTATGGATCAAATCTGCATCACCGTCAGGACTCGACTTAGAATAGTTGATCCAAAATGTTGAACTTGGAAAGTTGATACAATGTAATATTATTCATATATGTGTATGCACAGTATGTCTATATATAATATTATCTCAAATGTAATATTATAAATCAAATATAACTTTATATAGATTAGCATATTAGAACTAATATATCGTAAAGGAAACAAATACGAAATACTAATATAAAATAAAGAAATAGAAAAGAAAATGAGAAAAGAAACAGAAAAGAAAAAGAACTTAGTACCGGTTGGTAATACCAACAGGTACTAAATTGGCCTCGGCCATGCGCAACATGGCAGCCAAATTAGTTAAGGACCTAAGCTGTGGATCTAACCTTCAGGTGGTGTTATCTTTGTCTCTTGCATAGTTTTCAACCTCCACCGTACCTTTTGCCACTCTCGGGCAGTGCTGCCATTGCATCTATCCACTCTCAACATTGCCCTAATCTGGAGTTTCATGGCCATTTTCTTCCTTTAATCCATCATCCCTGGCATGTCACTACTAAACAAACATCACATTAGATGGCTTGTCGGTAACTATTTCTTTGGTAACGTGCACTAGTAGAGAATTGGCTTTCGATGCGCCCCCTTTTGTCCCGATTTAAAGTTGGCCCGGGACAAAAGTTTCACCAACCGAGACTAAAGCTCGGTCACTGGTGGGGGGCTCACCAACCGGGACCTTTTATCCCGGTTGCAAAGGCTAGTGTGAAAAAAAGATCCTGAGAGGCATTTTATCCCGGTTTGAAACACCAACCGGGATAAAAGACCCCCCCCCCTTTTATCCCGGTTGGTAACACCAACCGGGATAAAAGGGTCGAGAGCCTTTTATCCCGGTTTGTAATACCAACCGGGATAAAAGGGGGTCATTTATCCCGGTTCGTGTTTCAAACCGGGATAAAAGGGTCCCCAACGAGGTCACTGGAACACGACTAAATCCCTCGAACCCTTTTATCCCGGTTTGTAATACCAACCGAGATAAAAGGGGGGTCTTTTATCCCGGTTGGTGTTTCCAACCGGGATAAAAGGGTCCCCCACGAGTTAATACAAAAGGATAGCATCCCCTACATAGTCAGATATGGTGTGTAGGTGGGATGGCAAGGAAGCTACGCGCGAGGCTGGAGGTTGTGGGTTCGAATCCCACGTAAAAGGGGGGTCTTTTGTCCCGATTGAGTGACCCGGGATAAAAAGACCCCCCTTTTGTCCCGGTTCTCTACTAGTGGTGTCATTGTCCGCTCGGTGTCCCCCCATCAGCCTGTGGCATGTGGATGGCACGGAGTTATTGGTCTCTGCAAATTTCCTTTCTCCCACAAGGCAATCCACTCCCCCTTTTCCTATTATTGCTACATGCAATCCAGATATGTTTTGTTTCTTCAGTTCTACTCCCTCCATTCCAAATTATAGGTTGTATAATAATATCTATGAACCTAGAAAAGCCAAAACTACCTATAATTTGGAACGGAGGGAGTACTCACGGCCACTAAGCAGCGTAGCACCATGCTCGCGCAACACTACTGTTGGAGAGGTGTTTGCTGATTATTTGCAAAAAAAAAGAGGTGTGCGCCAATAAGTGCATCATTGCCCTGTTTCCATTAATCATCGCCTCTTCTGTCAGCAGCAGCAATAAAGAGCTTCGGATTGGACTTGATGATGCAGCCAAGAGGAAGAATGCACTTGGTTTAATTTGTTGATTTTGATTACACACGAGGCTTTGTTCGGTGTATAGTCTACTTTTCATTTCTGCTGCTGGATTTCTGCTGCATACAATCAAGGCTTCCTTTCTGTGCTCAGGGCACAGTTTACATCTTGGTTTTTCCTATTTTTCCGTTCGCCATGTTCAATTATTGTTGTCAGTGCAGGCTTTAGTGCTGACTTTGTTTCACTGTTTTAGTGGCTATAGATTATATTAATCTTTTATAGTGAACCTGTTAATATAGTTAGTTTCTTTAAAAATTTTGTTGCGTTTTCTTTTTGCTTCCATCCTTCTCCAGTGGCTGCTTATTATAGTTAGGATGTTTGTTGTGTGTGGTTCTTTTATCTCCTTGATGTAGATTGATGCTCAGTGCGTTGGTATAGTACATAATCTTATATCTTTGTGAATTTTTTTTCAAATGGCACCATTGTGTGGAAATGGATATAGCTTCTGGCTGTTTGTGCTAGTGGTAGTATTGTCAAGCTCTTCTAGAGCTGTCGTTACAATGTCCTCTTCAAAATCCATAATTTAGCTATGGCAAACATTAATAATCTTAGTATCAGTAAAGCCCAAGCCAACACAAGTTTTAGGCCTAGCTAAGTGCGCACTTAACCATGTGGTATCTTTCTTTCTTCTCATCATCGGCATGCCAGAAAAAAGTTAGCTCGCTCCCTATCCAATTTAATATATCTAATCCTGTAATAATAAGTTTGACCATTTGAGAATTTATAATTGCTTTTCTTTATGGACCATAAAGATTATATTTTAATATATCTAATCCTGTAATAAATTGTCACAAATTTATGCTGTCACGTTTATTTATCAGTGTTTTTTTGGCAAATGATGTGAATAATTATACTATATAGAGCCAAACTTGCACTTTTAAAAAAATACTGTGAATGCTATCCACAAATTTTAGATGTGCTACAACCAACGTCGTTGCACCCTTTGCATTGTAGCCTTTCTCCAAATCTCGTAGGTCTCGTGAGGAAGGATTTTAAAGACAAAGATGAGAAACCACCAAACCTAGGCAAATTATCAGTGCAATTTCATCCAAATTCACCCAACCGAACTATTTGATGCAAAGTTACAAGCCAAAATTGATCATGGGCTCTTGTTCCTTAGCGGACATATGTATAGCAAAAGATAATTAGTGTGTCAATAAAAATTGCAAGTATACAGATTTAGTATTTGAAATATATGTTGGCAAATATTAGAAGTAACTTAAAAGTTCACTATTTTCTAGTGCTACTACTTTCCATAGGAAAAATTATCCACAATACATACGTCATTGATTTGTGTATGATATGGACTTAGGCCTACACGTCATAGGTAAAGTCCATATCACTTTTTAGGAATAATGAATTTTTCAATGGTATAGAAAGAATTATTCTAAATGGTTGTAATGTAAATGAAAACCATATAAATCATAATTGGCTATTCAACAAAATTAAACGCAATACATTATGATAGATTAGATTGGTTAGGTTCATTTTGGTTGGCGATGTGTGTTCCTTGATACAAGGTATTTACGATGATTTCATCGATCTCAATATATCCTAGGAATTCATTTAGAATGCTTAGGCCTGTTTGTTTTACTTGGGCTGCAACTTTTGGAGCTTTCTAAAAAGTTGGTGTTGTTTTTTATCTGAAAAGCCAATAATAATTTTTAGAAGATGTGTTTATCTTTCTAGACCCAAAAAGCTATGAAAAGCTCAGTTTTTTTAGGCTTCTACCTTTCTGTAAGCTGCACAAGAAGTTCGTTGTTTATTTGAGCTTCTAGATTTTCACAATAGAAGTTGCTGGTAGCTGACGTGCCTTCACGAATCTCAGATACTCTATTTGTTTTATATCAATTCTTCAATTAAACACTAGAGGAAAAAAATGAACAAATTATCTTGAAAATACTTCACAATTTTTTACTAAACATGCACACCTACGCAACCTTATGTTGAACGAAAATTGACCAAAATACCCTCAACACATGGCATCCCACGCACCTACATGGAGGTAAAAAGATGAAAACGCTAGGAGCAATTTTGAAAAGCACGAGAAAACATGTATTGGGAAGTGTGAAATGACAAGTATTTGGGGGCAAAGGTTTTAGTCAAATTGCCAATTATTCAAAAAACTAGGCGCTTCCATAGAACTTTAAAATCAAAAGTCAGAGTTTAATTCTAAACATTTCAGGACAGTATTCTTTTTACAAGGCTCTTCCAGTTCCAGTATACTTCAGGTGTCCTCCCGTACTCGCTCCCTTACCACCAATTTTTTCCTTTTCCAAAATTGAGCGAACAAAAAGAACACCACATGTATACTGCCAGTATTACTGTAAAAGAGAAAAGGCGAAAAATAAGGTGATTTCCCTTCCACCTTTTCGTCTTTTCCAACAGCGGGCTGCGCCGGCGGCCGACGTGGCTTCCTTGGCAGCGGCACAAGGAGCCAGGTAGCCGGTGGCCGTTATCCGCCGGGGCTCCACCGCCACTCCCGGCTCCCGCTCCCCGCCCCGCCTTACAAAACCACCCCAACCCCATCCGCAGCCACCCGCCGCGGCACCCCCCCACTACCACCCGCCGCCACGCCATGCAGATGCAGCAGACCCTCACGCTGCGGGGCGTCCCCTCCGCCCGCCGCGCCGCGCCGCCGCCGGCCAGCTCCGCCCACCTCGGGTCCTCTCCCTGCCTGCTGCGGGTCCCCCGCTCGCTCCGACGACGGAGGCCCCGCTCCCTCAGGGCCTCCGCCTCGCTCGAGCAGGAGGTCAAGGAAGTCGCCGCCTCCCCGGCTCCCTCCGGTAGTTCAACACTTCAACTCGCTCCCTAATTTCTCAATTCCCCGAATGGCGTTGGGACGGTTTTTTCTAATCGATAAGTGAACGGCACCGAGGTTCCTGCTTTGTGGAGTAGGATTAACGCCGTTTTGCATTCTGATTAGTAATTTGGCATAGTGAGGTCCTGAGTCCATTTCAGTGATCAGTATGCTAACTACCTGAGTGGGCTTCTCTTGTGTAACTTGATAGCTCTATCTGTGAGGCTACTAGTAGATGTTGGCCCATTTCTAGAATTAGATAGGCACATCACACAAGGCGGCATTTCTCTCCAATGCTGCCGTGCTGCAATCATGGCTTCACTTAGCTCATAGCTCCCAAAAGCTTGTGTGGCCTTGCCACTTTGATGTAATTTGATGATTGATGATCATTATTTTCAGCTCCGCCATTGATTTTGTCAAAGTAGTGGTTCATGTGAAAGACGTGCATTTTTGGATAATGTCCTTCACCTTCCTTGTGGAAATTAAAATCCATTGTCATTTCCATACTAGCTTGGCTTAGTAACATTGGAATGACCGCTTGATGATTCCCAAAGTTTCCTTAAGTCACATTTTGTTTTCTATATATGTTGACTTTTCTTCTGCTCTGTTGAAACCATGCCAATTTTATGTGCATTCTTCACTGGATTATCAGCAGGGAAGAGTACTCAAGCAACTAGAAGGGATGTGAGGAATATAGCAATTGTTGCTCATGTTGATCATGGGAAGACAACTTTGGTGGATTCAATGTTAAGGCAAGCCAAGGTACATTCTAGTAATGCATTCATTACCTTTGCGATTATGTTTACAGAGATTTACTACACTTTTAGACGAAGTACCTTAATTGACAGTCATCTAAGTACAGAAAAAGTAACTGAAAGAACTTCAGTTTTTACTTCCTGATTACCTGGGGAAGTAAGATGGCTTTACATGCAATGGATGATACCAGAACTTTATATGTGGATGCTAGCTTTAAAAGAGACAATATGTCACCACTGGGCGTCTGGGTATATGTGGTTTCTGTATGAGTTCTCTTCGACTCTATGTTCTTAATAGAATGATGCGCAGTCCTCCTGTGCGTTTTAGAAAAAAAAAAGTAAATGAATGGTCATTGTAATTGTCATTGTCATTGTATTTCAGTTTGGCCATTGTCCTAAAAAAATGTGTAAATTGAGGGCACTAAGCTCGCTTGACTGCCAATACAGCCATGGGATTCTTAACCATACGTATTTGGATGAGGAGTAGGTTTGACTGTGTCTGATTGTCCAGCATGGCCAAATCATGACAGGGATTGGGTCTTTTCTTTTATGCAAAATACACCTGTATACTTGGTGAAAGGTTGTCTTGGAATCCTGAGCACTGGTAGATGACCCACTAATTTAATACTCCATTCATTGCTCCGGTCCACTCATTTCTCCGAGTCTTCCATCTTTCTGCCATTGTTTCCTTTCAATTCCTCATCCATGTCGGAGCAGCGGCAATAGGGGAGAGCTAAGGCAGCTCAAGCTGCAGTGATGGATTGCGGGGAGGAGGATATGTGGGCGGGCTGGAGCCACGGTCAAGAAGGGCTGAAATTTGCCCTACATCTGCACGTGGATGAGCGTCTCCGCTCGTTGATCATCGCTTGCCAAACACCACTGCCAACACAACCACCTCTGTTATGGCCCTGTCTCCAGAATCACTAGAAGGGGCTATAGAGGAATGCTATAGATGGAAAAGAACTAGGGAAGGGGCAGGAGGCGCAAATGCCAAACTAGATTGCGAACATAAATGCCTCAGGTATGATTTGCCCATGTTGGACAACCAGATACGATCGAGCCTATTCTATGCATCCATATTCATATTGCTAGGCCAATGGCTGTATCGGCTTAGTCAGGAGAACTTAGAAAAACTCGACCGGCAGGGGAAAGAATCTCCCCGCGGCATTACAGCTGAGAAGAAACCTCAGCCAAGCCGGCCGAGAAACCCCTGAACCCTGGATTCACCCTATAGGGCCGAACCATAGCCGGGTCCTGGTAGGAGGGCCCAAACCAACCACAGGTGCCACCTGCCACTATTATTTTTGGTTGCCAGCAAGGGGATATTTTTTTGTGCCACCAGGACCCTGGTTGGTGTTTCCCTCAACTGGGGGCTTACCATTACACTACAACAGTGTTGGTTAGTCAGGCAAACTTAATGGCCACGATTTACACTTTCCTGAGTACAATGGCCAAACTGAAATACATTGACAAGTATAATGGCATTCATATATTTTACTAAAAAAAATGTCACCACTGTTACAACCCTGTAAAATCCAGATTGATTGTGGTCGGTATGCTTCTAGAAACCGATTCCATCCATCCCACAAGAAACCTATTATTTAATTTTATTCACTCAGTTAAGTGTTTAATGAAAAACCTGGATCCTTTGTTTGATTTAGTGTCTCTTTGTTCAATCTGGAACCCTTCTCTCCAAATCAATGTTAAACTAAACAGTATTGCAGGAGTTTATAACTACTGAGATGAGATAAATTAGAAACCATGTGTGGAACTTATATCCATTGAATCACCATTCTGTCACATTGTAGTAGCAAAAATCAGTAGTGCATTTACTGTGAATGGGTCTTCCTGTTGGATTACTCTAACTGCTTACCTTATGCAGGTTTTCCGGGATAATCAAGTTGTGCAGGAAAGAATAATGGATTCCAATGATCTGGAAAGAGAAAGAGGAATCACTATTTTGAGCAAGAATACATCAATAACCTATAAGGGTACTAAAATCAATATAATTGATACTCCTGGACATTCAGATTTCGGCGGGGAGGTTGAGCGTGTTCTCAACATGGTTGAAGGAGTTCTTCTAGTGGTACTAGTGACTACTCATCTTTGTTTAACTTCCTGAATAATGACATCTTTCTCTTTTCTGCAGTAAATTTTTGGTTGACACACTTTTGACTTCTTATGTGCTTTACTGCTTTTAGTTTACCCATACATAGTCATTGTGATGCTACCAACTTTTGACATGGCTTATGCATATATTCAATCAAACTTGTACTTGCAGCATGTGTATATGTTCCATTTTCTGCTGCATGTTAGTTACCCAAGTCCCTTTCAAATTGATTTCTGAGCAGTGTAGAAATTATATTGAGGAAACATGGGCAATATATCTGATTAATTAAAGCTTATCTGCTATATAGGTTGATTCTGTAGAGGGGCCTATGCCACAGACAAGGTTTGTTCTGAAGAAAGCTCTAGAATTTGGACATGCAGTTGTTGTAGTTGTAAACAAGATTGACAGACCAGCTGCTCGTCCTGAGTTTGTGGTGAATTCAACATTTGAACTATTTATTGAGTTAAATGCAACTGATGAACAGGTAAAGTAGTTATGTCTATACTCTTGTTCATTTAATTTGTTTTTAATTTATCAAGAAACGTCATATCCTAGCCCTGATGTTCATGTTTTGTTCCAACATGCCAGTGTGATTTCCAAACAGTCTATGCAAGTGGAATTAAAGGAAAGGCTGGGTTAGATCCAGAAAATTTGGCTGATGACCTAGGACCCCTTTTTGAGGCTATTCTAAGATGCATCCCAGAGCCACGCATTGAGAAAGATGGTGCCCTGCAAATGCTTGTGAGTTCTAAACTTTGACATTTGTTTCCTTATATCTGGTACATCATTCTGTCTCTGATTTGCATGGTTGGTGCTTGATATTGTCACAGTTCACGCATCTCATTTTCATGGGCGTCGTGTATGTTTATCAATTTTGGTGATTGTTTTCTTAGCAGCATCTCTGAAAAAGTTTTTTATCATTGATTTATTTCACAAATAGTGCCTCCTAAACTGTAGAATTATAGTTTCTTTTCTGTTTTGTTTGTTAATGTAAAGTAATTTGTCGTCAAACTATATAGGTGCTTAAATAGTTACTCCCTCCCTCCTATATTAGAAGGTATGATTTATTTTTGTCCCAAAGACCAACAAGGTACCAACAGTGACCAATTTTTTCGTATTAATTCCGTAAGCATGCATGCTTCAAAGTATTCGGGCCTCATTTCTCAGCATGCACTGGAGTGGGCAATACACATACAGCTATGCATGCATGCATGCAGGTGCCATTTGGAGTAACTTGCCAAATGCATGTGTAGCTATTACTGCTAACTACATAAAAAAGGAGTTATTAGGGGCATAGTGGTACATTATCGAACGGAAAATTGTACACGCCTTCTAATCTGATCAAGATCCGAAAAGAAACACACATCCTGTATTATAGAACAGAGGGGATCTATCAATAAAATATGAAGTAATGCCATTACTCTAAAATGCCAAAAACCATGTCATGGAAAACTAGGTTATATGTTTTTATTGAAATGATCAATATCTGATATTCCCTAAGAGGGAAAACTTTGCTGGAGATGAATTATTTCTTACATTCACAATCAAGAAAAGTTTGTTTTAATTATGGACAGCTAATACTGCAATCTTGATTCATATTCACAACTAATCTCTTCCAGACTGATGTCACATGAACACTTACTCGTGTTTCTACTACAAGTGTGCATTGCTAGTTTGTACACAGAAACTCAACAGTAACCAAACACATAATATATGAATACATTATCTATTTTGTTGCTTCTTCCAGGCTTCATGCTTTGTAAAGCTCCAATAGTTTTACATGAACAAATTTCTGCTGAGCTGGCTTTCTGGCTTCTCAGAATGTTTGGATGTTCAAGGCTATATCTCCATTTATCTTTCATTGTCAAATTCTTCATTGCCTCCATATCTTTGTTAAGTCTTAATTGCTGACTATTATGAAGGTATCTAATACTGAATACGATGAGCACAAAGGAAGGATAGCAATTGGACGGTTGCATGCAGGGGAACTTCAGCGTGGCTTGGAAGTCAAGGTATAAATCTGTTCTGCTTGTGCATATTTCTGCATGGCAATGTAAACATGAATACCAGTGGGAAAATTATATATAGAAACGCGGTAGCATCATAGACAGGCTCAACCAATGGATAGATTGAAATTCCTACTGTACTTGTGCTTGAAAAAGAAAATATCCATTTATAGTGAGTTGGTATATGGTTCCTGTTGGTGTACTATGTGTATTAGGGCCCAATAGGCCCATGTAAGACATCTACATAGCTACCTAGCTACCCTCTAGGGTTAGCCCATAATCTAGCTATTACCTTATAGTATGGTATCAGCCTAGGTTAGGGTTAGGGTTACCTGTGACTGGCGCCGCCGCCGCCGCCGCCGTCACCGCCGACGCCGCCGCCGCCGGCCGGCACCATGGCCGGCGACTCCTTCCCCCCTCCCCTCTCCTCTTTCCCCTCTCTCCTTCCCTCGTGGGCGCAGTGGCGGCCGCCGACCGGCCCCCTGCGGCCGCGGCTCTGGCGGCCGTCGGGGCGGGCCCTGCCGCCGCCGCCGCCGCCGAC